>NC_091469.1:447422500-447722500 GCF_036971445.1 Narcine bancroftii | reverse complement strand
GGGAGGTTATTGGAGGCGCTGCTGGAGAAGGCAGGAGCGTGGAAAACAATCCAGCAGTGCCGTTAGACTGAGAGTTAACCCCTTCAGACCCACGCTCTCGATGATCCTGCTCTCATAGGTAAGATCACTGGAGAAGAAAATGAATTATCTGAGGCTGCATCTGACCAGAGAGAACTGCAGGGCTGCTGTCCTCTGCAGATTACAGGACATCATTTCAGACTCAGCAATCCAGTTGGATGACCTTAGAGCAGCACGGTTAGTGGAGTCGTTAGTGGAATGGTGTAACAGCACCAGCGATCGGGACCGGGGTTCGAATCCTGCACTGTCTGTAAGGAGCTAGTACATTCTCCCTGTGTCTGCAAGATTTTTCCTGAGGCCTCCAGTTTCCTCCCACCATTCAAAAACATACCAGGGGTGTATGTCAGTCGGGTGTAATTGGGGGGCATGGGCTTGTGGGCTGAAATGGCCTGTTACCCTGCTGCATGTCTAAATTTAAAAAAATGAAATATCTCCTTCAGGGCAGACAGCTATTTCTGCTTCTGGCAAAACTCGAAGAGGGGTACTTGTACATTTATGTCAATGAGAACTGATGCACCAATATCTCTGTTGTAAAGACTTTCAGCTCAGCAGAGATAGAGTACCTTCTAGTGAAATGCAGACCCTTCTATGTGCTGAGAAAATTCTTGACCATGCTAATTGCCGGTCAACATTCTGCCTTTGGTTAATGAGAGTGAAACTATGAAGGAGCTTTACGGTGCCATTTGTGAAGCCCAGATTTCCCGTCCTGATGGTACCATGATTGGTCCTGGCAACTTCAATAACTCCAACCTGAAAATGGCCTCACAACTTTCTGAACAGCATGGGAACTTTGCCACTAGAGAAGAGAACACCCTGCATTGGATGTACACCAACATCCTTGGTGTGTACAAGGCTACATTTCACACCTACATTGGTTACATGGATCACCTATCTGTCCTGCTAAACCTGGCATGTAGACTGCTGGCAAAGCATATTAGGTCAGTTTGCAGGGTGATCAGGACATGGCCGGGGGCGGAGGGGATGCATTGGAGTGCTACAAGACTGCTTTGAGACCACAGACTGAAACTGTTTCAGGGAGGTGGCCAACTACAATGGCTCAGTGACTGGCTACATCACCAAGTGCATTGGGGATGTCATCAAGATCAAATGCTTCACAACTAGGGTTAAACAGAAACCATGGTTGGATACAAAGGTCTGGGCCCTTTTCAGAACTCATGATGCTGCCTTCAGGGCAGGGGATAGGATGGCACTAAGATCAGTCAGGGTTGAACTCTCCCATGCAATTTGGAAGGAAAAGTGAGGGTATACACAGAAGACCCACAGACAGCTGTGTGACATGAGGCGCATGTGTCAAGGGATCAAAACTATTACAGATTGCAAGTCAACCTTGCGAATTATGGACAGACTGAACACCTTTTATGCATGATTTGATGAGAAGAACAGTATGACGCCAAAGAAAGCTCCATGTCGCCTTGATGAACAGGCCCCCTCCATAGCCACGGCAAAGGTGATGAAGACCCTATCCAAGGTGAACCCACACAAGGTGTCGGGACCAGAAGGTCTGCACAGACCAATTGACGGAGGTCTTTACGGACATCTCACTGAAGCCACCCATCATTCCCACAGGGTTCAAGACATCCACCATCATCTGGTATTCAAGAGTGACAATAACAGGCCTCAATGACTCCTGTGGCACCGACCTTCTCCATTATGAAATGCCTCAAACGTCTGATGATGGAATGTATCAAAGCGCACTTCCTGGAGATGCTGGATCTGTTCCAATTCATCTATAATAGAAAATATTCCAAAGTTGATGCTGTAGCCTTGTCACCTCACTCTGTCCTGAGCCACCTGGAGAACAACACCTCATACTCCAGCCTGGTGTTCATTGACTTCAGCTTGGCATTTAATATGATCATTCCCCAGAGGCTGTTTGAGAAGCTGTCCTTGCTGGGGCTCAATACCCCTACTTGTAATTAGATCCTTGACTTCAGTCTGTCTGGGTCAGCAGCAAAATATCGAGTACTGTCACGCTGAGGACTGGCACACCTCAGGGCTGTGTGCTCATCTCGCTCCTGTTCATGCTACTGACCCATGACTGCATCACCATATCCAGCTCCAACAGTGTCATCAAGTTTGCAGATGACACAACAGTACTTGGCCTACAGAGAATAGGTGGAAAATCTTGTGGAATGGTGTGAGAGTAAGAACCTGAGTCTCAACGTGGACAAGATGAAGAAAATGATCGTGGACATCAGGAGGACCAGGAGTGACCACCCTCTACTACACATCAACAATTCTGTAGTAGAGAGAGTGGAGAGCACCAAGTTCCTTGGAGTTCACTTAACTAGTGACCTATCATGGACACTCAACATCTCCTCACTTGTCAGGAAGGCGCAAGAAGACTGAAGCAAGCAAGGCTACTGGCCAACATTATGTTAATTTTCTATAGGGGCTCTATCCAGAGCGCCCTGGTCAGCTGTATCACTGTGTGGTATGGTTGCTGCAGAGAAATGGATCAGAGGTCAATCCACAGGACCACAAGAGTGGCAGAGAGGATCACTGGATTCTTCCTCCCCCCACCCCACTTCATCAATGTGATCTATCAGAATTGTTGTCTGAACAGGGTGCACAAAATAATTGAGGACCCCTTCCACCCTGCACACACCATCTTTCAGCTGCTCCCATCGGGGAAGAGATACAGGAGTATCAGAGCCAGCACCACCAGGCTGAGGAGCAGCTTCTTCCCACAGACAGTGGAACGCTGAACAACAAATGGAACCGTTCACACTAACCATCCGAGACTCTCATATTCATGAAGCAAAATTTTATTTATTTATTTATATCGATAAAATACTTGTCTTGCATATATGTTATGTCTGGTTGTGCGTCTGTATGTTTTGCACAAGGACCAGAGAACTCTGTTTTGTCAGAATGTTCTTATACAATCAGATGACAATAAACCTGACTTGACTTGACTTATTTTGATCATGGTGGTCTGTAGACCTTCGTGTTTTACTTGTGTTTTGGGACAACTCGTGTGGGATTCTGCATAGGTTTGTTCCCCTGAGACGGGAAAAAGATGGTAGGATAAGAGAACTGTGGAGAGAAAAGAAACGAGAGACCAAGTTAAAAGGAACAAGGGAGCATACAGAAGGTTTGGGAAGCAAAAGACAGGACTGTGGCAGTGTGAGCAGTGAGAGAGACACAGCCACCATGTTGAAGGTCTTTAATGACTGTTTTTATTCAAATTCAGCGTGCCCCTTTAAGGGCAGCATGAGCTCAGTCACCTGGTGCGTTGTGACATTATAATCGCTGCCCAGGGTGCGCGCTGGAAGGGATGCTGGAGTCAGAGAGAAACCTCTGACGACGCCATTTCCTCATGGCTGCCCCGCCACGTGGCAATACAAGTGGGGCCGGTTCACCAGCAGGATGTGCGCCGCCACAGGATGGGCTCATGAGAATTATAATGGTAGCCAGGAAAGGACTTTGGAGACCTAGAAAGTCATGAGGAATGGGGTACATGGTAACTTGATTGTGTGGATTCAGAATTGGCTTGCCTGCAGAAAGCAAAGGATAGCAATAGATAGAACGTATTCTGCCTGGAGGTCAGTGACATGTGGAGTTCAGTAGGGATCTGTTCTGGGATCCCTGCTCTTTGGAATGTTTATAAATGACTTGGACAAAGAAGTAGAGGGATGAGTTTGTAAGTTTGCAGACAACATGAAGGATGGAGGTATTGTGGATAGTGTAGAAGGTTGTTGTAGATTATCTTCTTTGGCTTGGCTTCGCGGACGAAGATTTATGGAGGGGTAAATGTCCACGTCAGCTGCAGGCTCATTTGTGGCTGACAAGTCCGATGCGGGACACGGTTGCAGCGGTTGCAGGGGAAAATTGGTTGGTTGGGGTTGGGTGTTGGGTTTTTCCTCCTTTGTCTTTTGTCAGTGAGGAGGGCTCTGCGGTCTTCTTCAAAGGAGGTTGCTGCCTGCCGAACTGTGAGGCACCAAGATGCACGGTTTGAGGCGATATCAGCCCACTGGCGGTGGTCAATGTGGCAGGCACCAAGAGATTTCTTTAGGCAGTCTTTGTACCTCTTCTTTGGTGCATAAAACAGGACACAGAGTTGGGCAGAAAAGTGGCAGATGGCATTCAATCTAGATAAGTGACAAGTGATTCATTTTGCAAAGGTCAGACTTGAAGGCTGAGTACAGGTTAGTGACAAGAGTCTTAACAGTGTGGAATAGGGTCCAAAGCCATACATCACTCAAGGTTGCTGCACAGGGTGATAGGGTAGATAAGAAGGCTTATGGCATACTGGGGGATTCAGTCCAAGACTCAAGAGGTATTGCGGCAGCTCTATAAAACTCTGGTTGGACCACACTTGAAATATGATGTTCAGATTTGATTGTCTCATTACAGGAAGGATGTAGAAGCAATGGAGAGGATGCAGAGGAGATTTAACAGGATGTTGCTTGGATTGCAGAATGTGTCTCTTGAGGGATGGCTAACAGGAGTAAAAAAAGTGAGAGGGGACTTAATTGAGATCCACAAGATTATGAGAGGCATAGATAGAGTGGATAGCCAGCACCTTTTTCCTGGAGTGAGGGTAGCCAACACCAGAGGACATCTGAACAAGGTAAGGAGAGGAAAGTTTAAGGGAAATGCCAAGCATGTTTTGTTTTATACAGAGAATAGTGGGTGTCTGGAATAAATTGTCAGGAGTGGAGGCTGGTACAATACGGACATTTAAAAGACACTTAGTCAGGGACATGGATGCATGAAAAATCCTCTGCTCAGTTGATCAGAACCTACGCTACAATGACAGCAAGAGTAATTTGTTACCAGAATATATTGTACCATAGCTGTATAACTTTCAACAGTGATTTCTAGATTCAGTATGTACTTTTATTGACTTTAGATTTTCCCTGTTATTCATAATGTCCATAATTTTGTTTGGGTGATATTCCTGAGCTTACTGAAGACTATTGTTCTCCAGGCTAAGTGAGTTTGGCTTAACCATCAATCGGGCCAAGTACCAATTTGGCTGAGAGGCAATTGATTTCCTGGGCCATCACATTGACTAACATGGGTCCACCCCGTTACCCACCAAAGTGGATACTATTTGTTCCTTCCCCAGATCAATGACCGTGTAGGGACCTCAAGAGTTTGCAGGTATGGTCAATTTTTATCGTCGCTTCATACCTGCAGCGGCCCCACATCATGAGCCCGCTATTTCCCCTCATGGCAGGACCCAGGAAAAACATTCAATGGACTCAGGAGGTGACCGAGGCTTTCCAAGCAACAAAGATGCCCTGGCCCAAGCCACCCTCCTTGTGGAAGGATAGATGCCCCAACCGCCCTCTCGGTAGATACCTCCAGCACAGCGGTCGGGGGTGCACTTGAGCAAATGGTTAATGGACAGTGGCAGCCGTTGGCCCTTTTCAGTCAACATCTCAGGCCACCTGAGCTCAAGTACAGTGCCTTTGTTAGCACTATACCTAGCAATTAGGCATTTCCGTTACTTCCTGGAGGGCAGGAAGTTCAAAATTTACACAGACTACAAACCTTGCTTTCAGCAAGGTGTCAGACAAGTGGTCAGCCAGGCAACACTGGTGCAGTGGTACATATCTGAATTTTCAACAGACATTGAACATATCGCTGGCAAGCCCAATTTTGTAGCCGATGCCCTATCCCGTCCAGCTATCCTAGTAGTACATGACCCCACCCCGGGTATCAACTATGCAGCCCTGGCAGATGTGCAGCAAGCAGACCCTGACATACCAGTGTACCGGATAGCACTTATTGGCCTGCAACTAGAGGACATCCAGATCGGCCCAGGTAACCAAACACTACTCTGCAACACCTCAACTAGTAAACCGTGCCCTGTCATTCTGATCACATGGAGGAAGTGAGTTTTCATTCTGTCCACAATTTGGCTCATCCAGCTATTAGGGCTACAGTTAGAATGGTGGCCAACAGGCATATCTGGCACCACCTCCGTAAAGAAGTCATTCAGTGGCCAAAACGTATTCAGTGCCAGGCATCCAAGGTCCAGACCCACATTAAAGCCCCTCCGCAGCCCTTTGAACCAGCATGCCGTCATTTCAACCACATGCACTTAGACACTGTGGGGCCCCTACCTATATCCAGAGGTGCACGTTATCTGTTGACCATGGTCAACCAGATGACTAGATGGCTAGATGCTGCTGCTACCTGAAATCTCTACGGAGACATGTGCATGAGCATTACAGAACATCTGGGTGGCACGTTTCAGGGTCCCTGAACACTTAACATCTGATGGGGGGGCTCAATTCACTTCCAGCCTGAGGATTGCCTAGCAAATGCCCTGGGGACTCAATTCCATCACATCACAGCATACCACCCACAGGCCAATGGGCTAGTGGAGAGATTCCACAGACAACTGAAGACAGCTCTGAAGGCCTGTCTCATTGGACTGAACTGGGCAGATGAACATCCATGGGTCCTGCTACGTATTTGCACTACCCCAAAAAGAGGTTCTCGAGGCATCCTCTGCCGAGTTGGTCTATGGTACACCCCTAGTCACCCTGGGAAAGTTCGTAGTGGCTTCCGAGGATTTGGTGGAACACCTGGCAGCTACATTGTCTTGAATGCAAGAGCGCCTGGGCTCACTAGCCCCAGTTAAGCCCAGAGCTCATGGGCAAGCCAGCACTTTTGTCCCAAAAAACTTTGCAGACTGTCACTATGTTTTCTTCTGATGTGGGCCTACTGGCCACCCCTTCAATGGCCTTATGAAGGGCCATACCGTGTTGTCAGTCAACACTGCTCAACCTGTGTGTTGGATATTGGCAGCAGGGAGGAGACCACACTCGATCAGCTGAAACCAGCCCATTTGGACATTAACCAGGTAGTTACTCACCCGACTCCATGGCGAAGGGTTGGGCCTCCAAAAAATAGTGTCCTGATCTCCAGTTTAGGGGGGGGGCATGTAGTGACCCATGGCCCATTCTACAGGCCGTCACAGCAAACAATCTTTGAACACGACAATTGGGCAAACAGCACACAGGATGAGATGGCTATTCCTATAGGCTGCAGGAATAGTGGTCGAATCGGCCAATCCCAGCCAGCGGATTGCAGGGGGTCTAGTCTGGGCCCACGCATCCAGGACAACTAATCAGCAGGTGGTGACACAACCGGCTGCCTATAGGCAGAGCTGCAGCCCAATAAAGTCAGTGTCAATTACACTCCCTTGGCATGCAAGTCTTCTTCCTACTTTGAGCTATAACCCGAGCTATAACCGTAGAAACCCTGCAACAGTAATAATACATTACAATCATGTAAAACAGAGAAAGTAATAATAAGAACTAAACAGAGATATTATGAGTTAGGTGAAAGGGCTCATATGGTCCTTGCTTGGTAGTTGAAAAGAACAAGTTTCAAGAATGATCAATGCAGCATGGAATTTGAGTTTTGGAGGTTTACAGTTACTAAATTTTAAAAATTACGTTAAGACAGCTCACTTGGGGTTTTTGACCTCTTTGATGAAGGAGAAAGGCCAGCATGGATTAAAATAGAAATTGATAAAATAGGAGAGGGAATATGGGGAGATTTTATATATATTAATGGAAATCAAAATTATTATTTGGGGAGAGGGAAGCACCCTTGTTGAAACATTTGATTAATATTTGGAATAGGGTAAACAATGAAATTGGAATGAGGACGGTTGTCCTGTCAAAAATGCCTTTGCTACAAAATCAAGTTATTCCATTTTCAATTGATAATCTATTTTTAAGTATTTGGTCTCGGAAAGGAATTAGATATATAGAAGATTGTTATGAAGGAAGGAATTTAATGTCATTTGAACAATTAAAAATAAATATGGGATACAAAATAATGCACTTTTTTGTTATTATCAATTAAGGGCTTATTTAAGAGATAAATTGTGTCCGACAATATTATTACTGAAATGCGGTGATGTAGAATTGTTGATACAAAATTTATCTCAGCTATGAATACTTTATTGCAGAAGGGGATTTTCAAACAGGGAATACCTAGTTCCAGGTAGCGATGGAATACAGATCTAAATATGAATATTGATGAACAAAATTGGTCAGATCTGTGCCAAGATAGCATGACAAATACTATAACTGTTGAGTTCAATATAATTTTTTGTATTGAATTGTATTCAATATAATACAATATAAGATGAGTTCAATATAATTTTTTACAATTATATCTCACACCACAGAAGTTAAATAGATTTAAATCAGACTTATCAGACCAGTGTTTTAGATGTGGCCAGGAGATAGGTACTTTTTTACATTCTACTTGATCCTGTCTTAAAATGAGACATTTTTGGTTAAATTTGGCAATTTATTTAGAGCGGGTTACAGGAATTAAATTTCCACAAAACCCAATGTTATTTTTATAATGTAATATTGAAGGGATAAGACCAAAATTTAAATTATCTATATATATAAAAAAATTGTATAGATTGCTTTGGCAGTAGCAAGAAATGTAGAGCAGTAACATGGAAATCGGACACCCATCTGGGAATGGAGAGATAGAACACAGAGATGCAGAGCTGCATTTCTCTTGAGAAAATTACTTATAATCTGAGAAAATAATATAGTTTTCATTTTGAAAATTTGGCACTCGTACTTACAAATTGGGGGAATTAATTTATAAATGTTTTCCCTAAGCTTCAAACCTTGTTAACCTTCTTGGAAGTATCTCGGCTAAAACTCCTTTGTTTCAAAATAAGCTTTTTTCTTTTTCATTAAATGATCAGCTTTTGAAAGTGTGGGAACAGAAAGGAATTAAATTGCTAGAGGATTGTTATGAGGCTGGGTATTTTATTTCATTTCAAAGAATGAAGGAGAAATATGAAATTTCTTTAAATTGTTTACTTATTATCAAGTTAGTGCCTTATTGTTGGATAATTTTGGGCATATGCTACAGTTGGTTTGGTGGTCTAAATTTGAAAGTTTAGTTACTAAAGGGGGTAAGAGAGGATGTATGAGAATTTCATAAATCTAAATTAAAATGGGAAAAAGATGTATCCATATCTATTTCTCAAGATGATTAGATGGCTATATGTGAAGATAGTATGACTAAAATTGTAAATGTAAGGTATAGATTGGTTCATTATAACTTTATTCACCAGTTATATTTAACTCTTGAGAGGTTAAGGAAATAAAAGTTTATTTCTTCTGATTTATGTTTTAGGTGCCATTAGCAAGTTATCTCTTTCTTGCACTCTACTTGGTTATGTGATACAGTGAAATCTTTTTGGAATAGAATTAAGAAACTTTTACAAGTTTGATTTAAATTTAAAATTTTGCTTGATCCTATGGTTTTTTATTGGGTTATATTAAGAAATTGAGTTTAGAATTAAAATTAGCTAAGTCTCAAATTGCTTTTTTGAGATTGGCATTAGCTGTGGCTAGAAAATATTTGGCAATTACTTGGAAAAATGAGACTGATTTGAATATTCAACAGTGGCATTCGGAAATGAGGTCTTGAATTCCACTGGAAGAAAAAATATACAATTTACGTAATAATTATCCTTTCTTTGTTAAAGTTTGGAGCCCGTATACGAGATATATGGGTTTGAATTTGTAATAGTTCTTTCCCCCACAGTTGTTGGGGTTTCACTAAACCATGGCAATGTGAAGTTTGTTATGTAAGTCAATCTCTTCTATCCTTTTTTCTTTCTTTCTCTTATAGCTATATAACAATTTACAGTATGGAAACAGGCTATATCGGCTCTTCCAGTCCGCACTGATTTACGTGAAACTCTACTAGTTCCACTTACCCACTCCCATGCTCATAACCCTCCAACCCCCTCTCATCCATGTACTCATCTAACCTCCTCTTAAATTACAGAATTGTCCTGCCGCAATTGCTTCTTTGGGTAGATCATTCCACTCAGCCACCACTCTCTGAGTGAAGAAGCATCCTCTTATATTACTTCTAAAGTTTTGCCCCCTAACCCTTAACTTATCACCCCTTGTACCAATCTCCCCTACCCTCATGGGAAAGAGCCTATTCAGATCTACTCTATCTATTCCCTTCATAATTTTAAATACCTCTATCAAATCCCCTCTCAACCTTCTACACTCCAACGAATAATGTCCCAGTCTACACAGTCTTTCTCTGTATTCAAGATACTACAATCCAGGCAACATTTTTGTAAACCTTCTTTGCACCCTCTCTACCTTATTTATATCCTTCCTACAATTTGGAGACCAGAACTGCACACAATATTCCAAACCTGGCCTCACCAATGACTTTAACAGTCTCAACATTACCTCCCAGCTCCTATATTCTATCCTATGATTTATAAAGGCCAGCATACAAAAAGCCTTCTTCACCATCCTATTGACATGCGAATCCACTTTCAAGGAACATTGAACCGTTATTCAAAGATCCCTCTGTTCCTCAATGCCCTCCCTTTCACTTGGAGGGATGGGTTAACTAGGGTTGGGGGTAGGGGATTATATGGGATAAATATTATGTATTTACTTGTATTTTGATTGTATGACTTATTTTGATTAATAAATAACATTTGAAAACCTTCTTGGAAGTATTAAAAGATATAAATGATTAGAGCCGTGTGGTAAGCGAATGCCCTTTAGCAACCAGGTTTCCATTCTTGTGTTCTTACTTTTCCTTATCTTTCTTTTTCTATGCTTTTTCTTAGTCTCATTCATTTATTTTCTTGGGGTTTTGTTTGGGGGAGGGGCTTGGGGGGGATGTTGGGGTTGTATACCATCATGTATAATGGATTTAATACTAATATTTGACTGCTGTATTTTGCATCTGGCTCTTATTGCATGTATGGAAAAATATATATATATATATAATTTTTTTTTTGAAAAGCCAAGTATGATGTGTTGGGGAGAGTTGTTCAGACATTTTCTTGTTTTGGAGAGTGGATTGGTTGGTATTCTTCAATTGGGAGGTAGATCACCTAATTTTCTTGGGTAGTGAAGTGAGATCAGTAAAACCTTTTGCAATGAGGAGAAGAAGCAGCCAGTTTTTGTGTATTGGGGAGAGAGATCAGCCAATCTTCTTGAGTTGAGGGAGAAGATTGGCCATTTTCTCTGTTGACAAGAAAGTACTTGCCAACCTCCCTGTGTTAGCAAGGAAGGATTGGTTGTAGATAGCAAAAATAAAGGTGGGTGAACACGTTGATGCACTATAGTTGGACTTTCAAACGATGGTAGGACACAAGACATAGATTAGTGCAAATATTAGGGTGTAGCAGGGTCGCTACTGCTACAGCCAGATTATAGCTCATGGTTATAGCTCCTGGTCTGTAACTTGAAACGTGAAGAGGAAAGAAGACATGCATGCCGATAGAGTGTATTTGACACTGAGTTTATTCAGAGTCAGCTCTGCCTTTTATAGTGAGCTCAGCCGTGTCACCACCGGGACAGGCCGGCCACCGATTTTCGGTTCCAGATTGGGCCCCCTGTGATCTGATGGCCAGTTTCACCCTTCCACCGGCGGCCTATGGAAGTGGGCATCTCAGTCCATGTGAGGTCTTGCTGATCATCCATTTCGATAGCCATTTCTGGTGTTGGCCCGAGAAGCAGGCCACAGGCCGCTACACGACCCCCCCACCCACCAATAACCAGTGATTGGGGCATAGCTCTTAGGAGGCCAGCCCATGCTCCGTGGGGTCAGATGGGTGATGGGCTGGTCAGAGTCTAAGTGGGCCAATTTAACCGGTCAATGATAAAAGTCTCCTAATGTCCAAAACACAGGTGGAGCCGTTGCTTCTTATGAGAGAGTATGGCCCCTCATAAGGTCACTGGAGAGGTGACCATTCTACCCTGCAACGAACAAACACATATTTACAATCAACCAAGTCCTTGGGGATGTATGTGTGGTGCTGGCCATGGGGTCTGGGCATGGTGAGGGACAGAGTGCCGGCACTCATGAAGCTGGGACAGTTCTGGATATGTAGAAGGTCACTGGGGGTTCCTCTAAGTCCTCAGGTGTAATTATAATTTCACCCAGTATGATCAGGGATGTGTCGTAAAGCAACTCAGAGGAGGATTCCTCGAGGTCTTCCTTGGGTGAGGCTCAAATTCCCAACAGGATCCAGGGAAGCTCATCAGCCCAGTTAGGTCCAGTCAGCCTTGCCATTAATGCCGTATTTGTTTTTAGCTCAAAGGGCATGTGGAGGAATTTAAACAATCCAAAGGGGATTATGATGGCTGCCTCTGGGATATCACCTGGGTAAACTTGGCTCTGGCGGTAGCCCTTGATAAGGTCCACCTTTGAAAATATCTGCATCCCCAGTAAATTTGGAGTAAAGTCTTGAATATGGGTCACAGGATACCTGACCAGAACGGTGGCCTCATTGATGTGGCAGTAGTCACCGCCCGGCCTCCAGCTACTCACTGACTTGGGGACCATGTGGAGGGGTGAGGCCCAGGGGCAATCAGAGTGCAGTATGATGCCCAGTTCCTCCATTTTTAAAAATTTGTCCCTGGCCAAGTTAGGTTTTTCGGGGGAGGCAGTGCACCCTAGCGTGGAGGGAAGGGCCCTCAGTCATGATCTGGTGCCTCACGCTATGTTTGGGTTCTGCCGAATGGAAATGAGGCATGGTAATGGTGGGGAAATCCATCAGGATCTTGATGAACTTGTTGGTGGCAGTACTCACTGAGTGCAGGTTGAGATTGGTGACGTTATTGCCATTGAGGGAGAGCGATTGGAATGTCTTGGCGTGTAACAGTCGATGCCCCTTGATGTCCATCAGGAAGTCAGCACCTAAAAGTGGTTGCTGCACAGCTGCCACAGTGAATTTCCAGGCGAACCAGCAGTCCCTGAAGCAGAGGGGCATGGAACGAATACTGAAAATTCAGATACTGGAACCGTTTGCTGCTCAGAATTCTCAGCCTTGAGGCTGGTGGTTGTGGTGGGGGGGGGGGGGAGGGGGGGGGGGAAATGACGCTGCATTGTGCCCCAGTGTCCACTAAGAAGTGTTGACCTAACTGCAAGTCCTGGATATGTAGAAGGCTAGGCAGTTCGCTGGTTGTCACACCAATTAACGACGGATGGCCTGGGCATTTCCCAGAACGAGCAGGGGGAACAGCATTGCTGGGCCTCAGAGCTCCATTGTTGATGATAATAACAGTACAGCTCACCAGTGGGGCGTCTCATTTGGTTGGTCAGTCGGTTGGACAGTCAGTCGTATGATTGGTCAGACGATCAGTTAGACTTGTGGGTCGGATTGTCGGACAGTATTCCTCATGGCTGGGCACTGTTGATGTGGTGTCATCACCTGGTCAATCCTTCTTCGCTGCCCATAGCATATCTGCTCAGGCAGCCACCTTTCTGGGGTCCTCGAAATCCTCCTCTGTGATGAGCAGCCTAATGTCCTCGAGAAGCCTCTCCAGGAATATTTGCTGGAACCAGTATGCAGGAAGTGTGGCCATCAATGAGAGTGAGCATGTCGCTCATGAGGGTGGATGGAGCCCTCTCCCCAAAACTGTCAACATGCAGCAGACGGGCAGCGCACTTGTGCTTTGAGAGCGGGTTAGTAGCTCTTTGATGGCCACGTACCTTCCTTGTTCTGGGGGCTGCTGCAGGAAATCGATAATCTGGGCTGCCATGTCCTGGTCGAGGGCTCTGACCATGTAGTAGTAACACGTGACATCCTCGGAGATCCTTCGAGTGGCAAACTGTGCCTCGGGTTGCTGGAACCACACCCATGGTTGGTCCAGAAGCCGGGCAGCATCAATGTTACTGCATTGATCTTGGGTGTTGCTGTTTGGACCGGTTGGGGTCACCATTGTAGCGGGGTTTCTACTGCTACAGCCAGGTTATAGCTCATGGTTATAGCGCAAAATTTGTAGAGGAAGTGTATTCGATACTGAGTTTATTCCAGGGCAGCTCTGCCTTTTATAGTGAGCTCGGCCGCATCATTACCATGTCGTGGCTTGAGTGGGCCATCCACCAATTGGTCGGTTCCAGCATCCGGGCCCTGATTGGGCCCCCTGCGATCCGCCTTCAGTGGTTGGCCAGTTTCACCCTTCCATAGGTGGCCTATGGAAATGGGCATCTCAGCCCGTGCGAGGTCTTGCTGGTTGCCATGTTTGACAGCCATTTCTGGTGTTGGCCCAAGGCGTGGGCCGTGGACCGCTACAAGGGGTGATATACTGTTATGAATTCCAGGTGCTTCTATGTTCAAAGTATCTTGACGGTCCTTTTAACATCCCCTGTACCTTGATTTGTAAATCTTGTCAGGATGACAAGAATGGTTCATGGCATAAAGTGTGTGGTTGAATTTCTCAAATGGAGCAATGTGGCTGCAATGTGAATTAAGTAAGTCTGATGAACTCTGGAAATGGTGAAATCTGTTTTCAAATGCATTGCTGTAGTCAAATCATACCGGTTAATCCAATTCTAGACAATGAACATTTTATTTATTTGTAATTTCAACTGGAGGACTGCATTTCAATGTCTGCATTGAACCCATCAACCACATTTTTTGCTGACCAAATCCTCTCAATTTTTTTCTCCTTGTTCCTCTACCATGATATCTTTTTTTTGTCTTTGGAAGATTTGGATCTATTGCCCTCTATTATACATTGCAAGGCATTGATAAATTCTGGCAATAGCTAATGCTTCAGCATCTCTAGCTGATCTGATCCCTTTCAACACTTAATGGGCTGCTTTTCACAGTAACGTGTCAAAGAGGAAAGTGTAGGATGTTTAGCAGAGTATGTGGAAGGGTGGAGGAAGAGAGAAATGGGGATTTCGTGATTTATGCTGAAAACCATTAAAGAGGCTTAGTTTGATCTGCAGGGCTCACCCTTTCTTTCTCTGGACTAAAATGATTAAATATCCTGCTGGTTGTGGGCCATAACAAGCTTAGCCATAATCAGCTAGAATGTATCACACAGTTTAAGAATGCCATCTATTTTTTTTAAAGAGACACTGTCATCAGAAATTTCTAGATTGTAAATTATGCATGTTATTATTGAAATGATTTTAACTTCAAATTAGTTGTATTTTGTTAGATTGGTTTTGATGACTCTCTTTTCCTGAAAGCTACCTGGAATATTTTTATTCAAATGCTGGCTGGTTCGAAATACAACAAACACATAAGTGATTGTTTGCTCTGTATTATCCTTCACAGTGAAAGCTGAACTTTCTTTCTGTTTAATCCCAAATTCCATGTTCGTTTGTACACTATGCAAAAAAAGATTTAAAAAAAGGCTGTAGTTTTTACTGCCTCAACTCCATGGAGAAAAGAATTGTCCCAGAATCATTTCCTGAAGGGGTTCCTTGAGTTGGGGATGCCTTCCTTCTGCTCCATTTCTGGGGTCCTTCGCTGGTTGGTGAGGGCAACGTGGGACTTGCAGGCATTGTTACAAGTGAACCCGGATGGAAAGGGTGGGCAGGTAATTTGGGAGTGGGATATTTATACCAGGATTCTGTGTACTCCTGATGTAGGACCACAAGATTTATCTTCCCTATTTTGAGCTGGCTTGGGCCAGGGATTAAAATAAATCACTTGGGATGCTATGCTTCGTAAAGTAGGCTTTGGGAATATCTACCTGATGATCGCTTGCTGTGATGGGGATTAGAATACAGTGACTTCTTCAAGGGAATGGCATTAGTCATGTGCCTACAGCTCCAACAACCTGGTTTCAATCCTGACTTCCAGTGCTTTATATGTGGAGTTTGCATACTCTCCATCCATTCATTTGGGGTTCTGCTGGGTACTTTGATTTTCTCCTTCATCTCTAAGTCTGATTTTCTCCTTCAACTCTAAGTCTGATGGTGGAGGGGTAATAACTTTCTGGGGGTTCAAGTCTTGTGGCATCTTTTCCTCTTTCCTGATGTTAGCAGCGAGCTGGGTGATGCTGCTGCTCTCTGACACCAGCATTCCCTGTAGATGTTCTTGATGGTGGGAAGGGTTTTGCCTGTGATATATCCACTACCTTTTGCAGGGCTTTACGCTCAGGGGTATTGGTGTCCCCATACCAGATTGTGCTGTAGCTGGTCTAGTATGGGGATAGCTTATCAAATGGCTATCATGCCCTTACTACTCCAGAACTACAATAAGACTGTGCATATTACTGAAAGACTACTTTTTTTTTGCAGAACAGCAATGATGAATATTTAACATCTATTATTTATCATTTTTCATTTATTATCTCCCTCTATCTGGTAATTTAATGTCTGTTACTGGAGTTGCATTTTTTTTTACAAGCTTCCTGGTTAGCTGCAACAAATAAGAATTTTGGTGCACTTGTCCATGTTCTTGTGTTTATAACGATAAACATCATCATATCAACTGGCTTCCAAAATCAAGGCTCATGGGATTGGGGGCAAAGTATTGATGTGGATTGAGAACTGGCTGGCAGGTAGAAGACAGAGAGTTGGGATAAATGGCTCGTTTTCTGAGTGGCAGGCGGTGACCAGTGGGGTGCCACAGGGATCTGTACTGGGACCCCAGCTGTTCACAATTTACATTAATGATCTGGATGAGGGGATTGGATGTAATATCTCCAAATTTGCAGTTGACACTAAGCTAGGAGAGGTTGTGTGCACGGAAGAGGGGGTCAGGAAGCTCAGGTGTGATTTGGATAAATTGAGGGACTGGGCAGATACATGGCAAATGCACTACAATGTGGATAAATGTGAGGTTATCCACTTTGGTAATACAAACCGGAGGGCAGATTACTATTTGAATGGCAATAGATTAAGAGATGGGGAAGTGCAGAGAGACCTAGGGATACTTGTACACCAGTCTCTGAAGGCGAGCATGCAGGTACAGCAGGCGGTTAAAAAGGCAAATGGTATGTTGGCCTTCATATCAAGAGGGTTTGAGTATAGGAACAAGGATACCTTACTGCAGCTGTACAGGGCCTTGGTGAGACCCCACCTGGAGTATTGTGTGCAGTTTTGGTCACCTTATCTAAGGAAGGATGTTCTTGCAATGGAGGGAGTGCAGAGGCGATTCACCAGGCTGATACCTGGAATGGCAGGAATGACTTATGAGGAAAGATTGCGCAAATTGGGATTGTACTCCCTGGAGTTTAGAAGATTGAGAGGGGATCTCATAGAGACATATAAAATTCTGGCAGGACTGGACAGAATGGATGCAGATGGGATGTTTCCAATGATGGGAAAATCCAGAACCCGGGGCCATGGTTTGAGGATAATAGGCAAACCATTTAGGACCGAGATGAGGAGGAATTTCTTGACCCAGAGGGTGGTGAATCTGTGGAATTCATTGCCAGAGGGCAGTAGAGGCAGGTTCATTAAATATATTTAAGAGGGAATTAGATATATTTCTTCAGTATAAGGGTATTAAAGGTTACGGAGAGAAGGCAGGGACGGGGTACTGAACTTTAAGATCAACCATGATCTCGTTGAATGGCGGAGCAGGCTCGAAGGGTCGAATGACCTACTCCTGCTCCTATCTTCTATGTTTCTATGTTTCTATGTTTGTATATCATAACTTGCTGAGCTCTACCAGGTTCTAAATGTTTGCTCAAGATTACAGCTTCTGCATTTCTTGTGTTTCTCCGACACTGAGAAATATTCATGAAAAGAGGGACCTTACTGTTCAAGTTCATAGTTCTCTGAAAGTGGAAATTCAGTTAGATAGCGTAGTGAAGAAAACATATTACACGCTTATCTTGGGGCATGGAATATAAAAATTAGCAAGTTATGTTGCAACTTAACAAATAGTGGTGAGTCTGCACTTGGATTAACGTGTGCAGTTATGCTTGTCACATTATAGGAAGTATGTGGTTGTATTAGAGACAGGGCATAGGAAATGTGCCAAGATGTGTCTGAATTGGAGGACGTTAGTTATCGGGAAAGAATGGATATTCTCTTAAGTGATGGAGGCTTAGGGATGACTTAATAGAAATAAATACATTTTATAAGAGGAATTGTAGACAGCCACTGCCATTGGATGCTCAGCACCCACTGCAATAGCATTTCAGCCAGGGTGCTCGCAACAGTGCACTGCGCATGCGTGAGCTCTACTAGACCACATCAGTTGAATTGAGTACTAGCAGGGTGCAGAGGCCATGCTATGGCTCTCTCTCTCTCTCTCTCTCTTTCTTTCTCTCTCTCTCTCTCTCTCTCTCTCTCTCTCTCTCTCTCTCTCTCTCTTTTTCTCTCTCTTTCTCTCTCTTTCTTTGGTTGTGTACAGTAAAGTTGCTTGGTTCACCTAATGAGCACGCAATAATGAACATGGAATCTGAAGTGGGATTGAGAGTGTCCCAAGCCCAAGGCCTTCCAATTAGTCGTAGTGAGTAACCAGAATCATGTTTGCAACAGTTGCTATAACAGATTTAGATGGCCCGACCCCCTCCTGTTTGAAGAAAATGTAGTGGAGAACTGGCGTATTTTTGAGCAAGAGTACAACATATTTCTTGTGGCAGTGCACAGCAACAAGCCAGCCTGCCCCAGAGCATACATTTTGTTAAATTTGGTGGGCTAACCAGATTAATTTTTTCTTGCAAACAAACGAGGGTTCAGTAGAGAGTAAATTTATTTTATGAGATGCTTTAAAGGTGTATTTAAGGGGTCAGATTATTAGTTATTCAGCGAACATAAAGAAACAGAATTTGGCTGAAAGTCAGAATTTAGAGAAAGAAATAGTGGTGTTAGAGAAGAAATTTCAGAAGAGTTCGACTGAAGATAATAAGGTACAATTATCCAAATTGAAAATACGTTATAATACTTTGCAAACCTACAAATATGAGAAAATGATTCAAAGATCAAAATGACGTTTTTACATAGAAACATAGAAGATAGGAGCAGGAGTAGGTCATTTGACCCTTCGAGCCTGCTCCGCCATTCAACGAGATCATGGTTGATCTTAAAGTTCAGTACCACGTCCCCGCCTTCTCTCCGTAACCTTTAATACCCTTATACTGAAGAAATATATCTAATTCCCTCTTAAATATATTTAATGAACCTGCCTCTACTGCCCTCTGTGGCAATGAATTCCACAGATTCACCACCCTCTGGGTAAAGAAATTCCTCCTCATCTCGGTCCTAAATGGTTTGCCTATTATCCTCAAACCATGGCCCCGGGTTCTGGATTTTCCCATCATTGGAAACATCCCATCTGCATCCATTCTGTCCAGTCCTGCCAGAATTTTATATGTCTCTATGAGATCCCCTCTCAATCTTCTAAACTCCAGGGAGTACAATCCCAATTTGCGCAATCTTTCCTCATAAGTCATTCCTGCCATTCCAGGTATCAGCCTGGTGAATCGCCTCTGCACTCCCTCCATTGCAAGAACATCCTTCCTTAGATAAGGTGACCAAAACTGCACACAATACTCCAGGTGGGGTCTCACCAAGGCCCTGTACAGCTGCAGTAAGGTATCCTTGTTCCTATACTCAAACCCTCTTGATATGAAGGCCAACATACCATTTGCCTTTTTAACCGCCTGCTGTACCTGCATGCTCGCCTTCAGAGACTGGTGTACAAGTATCCCTAGGTCTCTCTGCACTTCCCCATCTCTTAATCTATTGCCATTCAAATAGTAAACTGCCCTCCGGTTTGTATTACCAAAGCGGATAACCTCACATTTATCCACATTGTAGTGCATTTGCCATGTATCTGCCCAGTCCCTCAATTTATCCAAATCACACCTGAGTTTCCTGACCCCCTCTTCCATGCACACAACCCCTCCTAGCTTAGTGTCATCTGCAAATTTGGAGATATTACATCCAATCCCCTCATCCAGATCATTAATGTAAATTGTGAACAGCTGGGGTCCCAGTACAGATCCCTGTGGTACCCCACTGGTCACCGCCTGCCACTCAGAAAATGAGCCATTTATCCCAACTCTCTGTCTTCTACCTGCCAGCCAGTTCTCAATCCACATCAATACTTTGCCCCCAATCCCATGAGCCTTGATTTTGGAAGCCAGTCGTTTATGCGGGACCTTATTGAAGGCCTTTTGGAAGTCCAGGTACACCACATCCACTGGCTCACCCCCATCTATTTTACCTGTCACCATCTCAAAGAATTCCAATAGATTTGTCAAGCACGATTTACCTTTTGTAAATCCATGTTGACTCCGTCCGATCCCTTCTCTACTAGTCATATGCTCCGCTATTACATCCTTGTAGAGCTCGTCGAAAGAACTAAAGACTTGTTGATCCAAACCAAGGCTTTTATTAGCAAAAGACCGGAGCTCTTCACAGGTGGCCGACCAGTCCGGAATGATCCGACCTGGCTAGGGACACAACCCTTTAAGGCCCAGACAATAGGTGTGGCTTAGCTCTCAGCCAATCGCTGTAAGCACAGTCTAGATACAGTAACTATATACACTATGTACACTGGTGATAGATCTGTACTATCACATTCACCCCTTCTTGGAGAATTGACCCTGGGAAAAAAACAAAAACGAGGGAGAGAATGAAAAGGAAGGGGTAGGTCAAGGACTGTAGCGGTCAGGGGGTCTGACCATCCGGCGTGACCGCCGTGGTGCCGGGATTGGGGTCGCTGGAGTGGTGTCGCCAGCGGGCTCGTCGGGTGCGACTGCTCCGTCGCTCAATTCCCCAGTCGTTTTGTCGGCAGGGTGGCCCGGGTCATTGGGGTGCTGTTGGTCCTTCTGTTGCGGCACGGGGCCTGGAGCATAAGGAGTTGGGGGGTTTGCTGGGTCTACCGCGTCCTGAGCTAGGTCCCGCACCGAAACAGTGTCCTCCCGCCCGTCTGGGAACTCCACGTATGCGTAATGTGGGTTCGCATGGAGTAGAGTCACTCGGTCGACCAAGGGGTCGTTCTTTGAGTGCCGGACGTGGCGTCGCAAAAGGACGGGGCCAGGGACGGTGAGCCATGCTGGTACGATGGTTCCCGATTCGGATTTCCTCGGGAAAAGGAACATCCTTTCGTGGGGGGTGGCATTTGTTGCAGTACATAGGAGGGAGCGGATGGAGTGTAAGGCACTAGTGAGAACCTCCTGTCAGTGAGAGGTGGGGAGACCTTTAGACCGGAGAGCCAGTGCAACCGCTCTCCATATGGTGGCATTCTCCCTCTCGACCTGGCCATTACCGCGTGGGTTATAGCTCGTGGTCCTGCTTGAAGCAATACCACACTCCAGAAGGTACTGTTGCAGCTCTGCACTCATGAATGAGGACCCCCTATCACTGTGGATGGAATTGGGGTACCCGAAGATGGTGAAAATACTGTGAAGGGCCTGTATCACTGAGGTGGCAGTGGTGTCCGGGCAGGCCACAGCGAATGGGAAGCGGGAGTACTCGTCGATGGCCGTAGGGATGTAGGTATTACGGTTGGTCGACGGTAGGGGTCCCTTAAAGTCTACGCTAAGACGCTCGAAGGGGCGGGTGGCTTTGATAACGTGGGAGTTATCCGGACGGAAGAAGTGGGGCTTGCATTCGGCGCACACCGAACAGGCTCGGGTCATGGAGCGGATCTCCTCGACTGTGTAGGGTAAGTTGCGTGCCTTGACAAAGTGAGCAAACCTAGTGACCCTTGGATGACAGAGCGCCTCATGGAGTTTCCGTAGTCTGTCCATCTGTATGCTGGCGCACGTCCCCCTGGAGAGCGCGTCAGGCGGGTTGTTGAGCTTACCAGGCCGGTACAGGATGTCATAGTTAAAGGTGGAGAGTTCGATTCTCCATCTGGCAATTTTGTCGTTTTTTATCTTACCACGCTGGGTGTTGCTGAACATGAAGGAGACCGCACGTTGATCAGTCAACAGTGTAAAGCGCCTCCCAGCGAGGTAATGTCTCCAACGACGCACCGCTTCAACTATGGCCTGGGCCTCCTTCTCGATCGAGGAGTGTCTACTCTCCGGACCCTGGAGGGTTCTGGAGAAGAAGGCTACAGGCCGACCGGCCTGGTTCAAGGTGGCTACCAGGGCGAAGTCGGATGCATTGCTCTCGACTTGAAACGGGACAGACTCATCGATTGCGTGCAGCGTCGCAGCAGCGATGTCAGATTTGATTCGATCAAAAGCCGCTGTGGCTTCGGTCGAGAGGGGAAAAGAGGTGGTCTTGATAAGAGGACGTGCCTTGTCGGCGTAGTTTGGAACACATTGGGCGTAATACGAGAAAAGGCCCAGGCAACGTTTGAGAGCTTTCTGGGTATGTGGGGGGGGTAAGTCCATTAAGGGACGCATGCGGTCAGGATCTGGCATGACTATCCCGTTCTCCACCACACAACCTAGAATAGCGAGTCGTGTGGTCCGGAAGACACACTTGTCCAAATTGTAAGTCAGGTTTAGCTGACGGGCAGTTTGAAGAAATTTGTCTAGGTTGGCGTCGTGGTCCTGCACGTCGTGGCCGCAGATGGTGATATTGTCCAGATACGGGAAGGTAGCGGTTAGCCCGTTCTGGTCCACCATCCTGTCCATTTCCCGCTGGAAGACCGCGACACCATTCGTGACCCCGAATGGTACCCTGAGAAATTGATATAGCCGCCCATTCGCTTCAAAGGCTGTGAATGGTCGGTCCTCGCAGCGGATCGGGAGCTGGTGGTAGGCCGAACGTAGGTCAATAGTGGAGAAAATGCGGTACTGGGCGATCTGGTTCACCACATCCGTGATGCGTGGCAGGGGGTACGCATCCAGGAGTGTGAAGCGGTTAATGGTCTGGCTATAGTCGACCACCATCCGTAGTTTTTCCCCATTCTTGATAACCACCACCTGGGCTCTCCAGGGGCTTGAACTGGGTTCGATGATGCCCTCATCCAGCAATCTACGCACCTCACTCCTAATGAATTGCCTGTTTTCGTAACTATATTGCCGACATTTGGTGGCCACAGGCTTCTAGCCAGGGGTGAGGTTTGCGAAGAGTGCTGGCGGGGCAATACGGAGTGTGGAAAGGCCGCAGGATTGGCCCCGGGGCACGGGGGCGGGTTGCTCGGGTGCTTCGGGAGTGGGGCGATGGCAGACCGAGAGGGGGGCGTGGGGTCCCCCAAAGTGTAGGGACACCGTTTGGAACTGACACAGGAAGTCTAATCCCAGCAACACTGGGGCGCAGAATTGGGGAAGGACGAATAATTTAAAGTGGGTGACCGTCACGCTCTGTACTTCCAGCGTGGCGATGCAATACCCCTTTATCCCAGTTGAGTGCGACCTGGTCGCTAATGAGATCCTCTGGGTAGTGGGGATAATGTCAAGTCCCCAACGGAGAGCCAGATCTGGCTGGATAAAACTGTCAGTTGACCCAGAGTCAAATGAGCAATTGGTGTAGTGTCCATGCACTTTAATCAGTTCCATTGCTCTGGTGAGGGGATGAGAGCATTGCTGGTTTAATGTTATTGAAGCAGTTGACAGGGGAGTTTTGCGCGATGACGTCACGCAACGGGATGACGTCACGCAACGGGATGACGTAGTCAACGCTCGAGGAGCAGGTTGGAGGACCTCCCGGAAGTGCTGTTGTGGCGGCGTTGGCGGGTGAATGGTAAGTAGTGGGGTTTGTAGTTGCTCGCGATTGGCAGTGGGTAGGTCGTTGGTCGCGGCGGTCGGGCCCTGGCGGTCATCAGCGATGAACGCTAGGGTGAGCACCTGGTTGGCCGCGGGGGTGGCTGCGGCAGCGGTAGCGTCGGCCCCGGGGGTGTCTGTGGCGGCGGCAGCAGCGGCGGTAGCGTCGGCCCCGAGGGTGGCTGTGGTGGCGGCAGCAGCGGCGGTAGCATCGGCCCCAGGGGTGGCTGTGGCGGCGGCAGCAGCGGCGGTAGCGTCGGCCCCGGGGGTGTCCGTGGCGGCGGCAGCAGCGGCGGCGGTAGCGTCGGCCCCGGGGGTGGCTGTGGCGGCGGTAGCAGCGGCGGTAGCGTCGAGTGTTCCGCACGGGGGCGAGAGGCGGGCCATCACCATGGTTGCGAGGGTGGGTTGCCCCTTCCGGGTTCGGCGTCTCCGTGACGTCAGGCGTTGCCGTGCAGGGGAGCCCTCGCTCTCATTGGACGAGAGCTCTGGGGAAGAAGAGTTTGAATGGGATAGTGGTGGTTGGGCTTCACACGAGGCACTGTGTTTGCCTGCGGCCATTTTAGACCTACAGACTGTAGCAAAGTGGCCGTTTTTAAGGCACTTCTGGCACCTGGCTTTTCTTGCTGGGCACTGGGACCTGCTGTGCTTGTCCCTCCCGCAGAAATAACATTTTGGGTTCGCAGGGGGCAGGGTAGCAGCATCCGACAGGCCGTCAGGGGTAGGGTAGAAGGGCACTCTACTCACATCAGAACGAGGGGTCCAGTCCCTAGAGAGCTCGGTGGACTTTAAGGCTGCATCCTCCATTGTGATTGCAATCCGGGCCACGTCCTCTAGTTTTTCTACCCCTTGTTCGAGCAAGCGCAGCCTCACTTCGTTCGATCGGAGCCCGGCCACATAGGCATCCCGGACAAGATCGTTTGTGATCTCGGCAGCAGTTTTGTCCACACAGTTACAGTCCTTGCCCAATGCCTTTAATACTTGTAAATATACCCTGCTGGACTCGCCGGGCTGTTGCTTCCTCGACACAAGCACGAGCCGGGCATGAGCTCCGTTCACCGGTTGATCATACAGTCCTTTCAGTACCTTTATGGCTGCCGGTTGATCATACAGTCCTTTCAGTACCTTTATCGCTGCGGTGTAAGTGGTCTCATCCTGGATGTTCTCGTAGACTCTCAAGGACACCATAGACAGCAATGCTGTTAGATGCTGGTTATCCTCCTCTACCTGAATGAATCTCAGGAAGTTTTCAAAGTTCAGCAGCCAGAAGTTAAAGGCTTTGAAGGCTGTAGCTGACTGTGGGTCGATATCAAGTTTTTCTGGCCGAGTTAAACGCTCCATCCCTTTCAAAAAAAATTCTTTTTGCTAATAAAATTGTAGAGCTCGTCGAAAGAACCAAAGACTTGTTGATCCAAACCAAGGCTTTTATTAGCAAAAGACCGGAGCTCTTCACAGGTGGCCGACCAGTCCGGAATGATCCGACCTGGCTAGGGAAACAACCCTTTGAGGCCCAGACAATAGGTGTGGCTTAGCTCTCAGCCAATCGCTGTAAGCACAGTCTAGATACAGTAACTATATACACTATGTACATTGGTGATAGATCTGTACTATCACAATCCTTAATAATGGATTCCATCATTTTGCCCACTACTGATGTAAGGCTCACAGGCCAATAATTCCCCGCTTTTTCTCTACCCCCCTTTTTAAATAGTGGGGTAACATTAGCTACCCTCCAATCCATGGGTACAGATCCTGAGTTTATCGGGTTCTGGAAAATAATTCTTAAAGCATCTGCTATCTAAATGGCCACTTCCTTGAGTACCCTAGGATGTAGATTATCAGGCCCTTGGGATTTATCTGCCTTCAATCCCATCAATTTCCCCAAGACCATGTCCTTAGAGATACTGATTTCTTTCAGTTCCTCCCTTGCATTAATCTCTATGTTTCCCAACATCCTTGGGAGGTTATTTGTATCCTCTCTTGTAAAAACAGAACTAAAGTAAGAATTTAATTGGTCTGCCATTTCCTTATTCCCCATTATATATTCCCCTGATTCCGACTGCAAAGGACCTACTCTGGATTTCACCAATCTTTTCCTCTTGACATATTTATAAAAGCTTTTGCAGTCGGTTTTTATATTTGCCGCAAGCTTACTTTCGTAATTTATTTTTGCTCTCTTGATTAATCCCTTTGTCCTCCTTTGGTGCATCTTGAACTGCTCTCAGTCTTTGGTTGCGGTATTTTTTTTGGCCATTTGATATGCTCTCTCTTTGGACCCAATGCTGTCTCTAATTTCCCTTGTTATGCACGGTTGAGTCACCTGTTTTGGTTTATTTTTATGCCAAACTGGTATAAATGATTTTTGCAATTTCTCTATTAGATCTGTGAATGCTTTCCATTGTCTATCCACAGTCAACTCCCCCATAAACACCACCCAATCAATCTTACTCAACTCCCATCTCATACCATCATAATTCCCTTTATTTAAATTCAGGACCTTAGTCTTGGTTTTAATTTCATCACTCTCCATGTCGAGTGAGAATTCGATGATATTGTGATCGCTCCTACCCAAAGGGCCTCGCACAACAAGATTGCTGATTAGCCCCTTATCATTGCATAATACCCAATCTAAAATGGCCTGCTCCTGAGTTGGTTCCTCGACATATTGGTCTAGATAACCGTCCCGTAAACATTCAAGGAATGAGTAAGGCAATAGGACCCATAAGTTGCCTGGCAGTTTAAGATTGAGCAAGTGTCTAGGATGACCAATGCAGTCAGGAGAAACTCAATGATAACATATAAACCCCAAGAAATTAATGATGAATTTTGTATATTTTACCAGGAACCAGCAGAAAAGGACAAGTTCTACACTGACCTGCGCAACCTCACTCAACGCACCCCTACAGCCGACAAGGTTGTCATCCTTGGCGATTTCAACGCTCGCGTCGGCAAAGACTCAGAAACCTGGCCAGTAATCCTGGGCAAGCATGGTGTCAGCAAGTGCAACGACAATGGGCGCCTCCTGTTGGAGCTCTGCACAGAACAGCGGCTTGTTATTACAAACACTTTTTTTCAGCAGAGGGACAGCCTGAAGACTATCTGGATGCATCCCCAATCCAAACACTGGCACCTCCTGGACGACGTCCTGGTGCGAGAAAGAGACAAACGAGATGTGCTCCACACCAGGGTCATGCCCAGCGCGGAATGCCACACTGACCACCGGCTGGTTCGCTGCAAGCTCAACCTTCACTTCAAGCCAAAGCCCAGGAACAGTAAAGCCCCCAGAAAGAGGTTCAATGTTGGAAACCTGCAGTCAGACGAAGTGAGAGGAAACTTCGGCAAACCTCAAAGCAAAGCTCGACGATGCAATCCGCCTCACGGACTCGTCCCCTGAAACCCTCTGGGATCAGCTGAAGACTACCATACTGCAATCCAC
This sequence comes from Narcine bancroftii, assembly GCF_036971445.1. NCBI lineage: Eukaryota > Metazoa > Chordata > Chondrichthyes > Torpediniformes > Narcinidae > Narcine > Narcine bancroftii. The sequence goes on along the minus strand of NC_091469.1, from coordinate 447,695,590 downwards.
TGAAGAGGTACTGGGCTTCTCCTCCAGGAAAAACAAGGACTGGTTCGACGATAACAGCCAAGAAATCCAGGAGCTGCTGGCAAAGAAGCGAGCTGCCCACCAGGCTCACCTTACAAAGCCGTCCTGTCCAGAGAAGAAACAAGCCTTCCGTCGCGCATGCAGTCATCTTCAGTGCAAACTCCGGGAGATCCAAAATGAGTGGTGGACTAGCCTCGCCAAGTGAACCCAGCTCAGCGCGGACATTGGCAACTTCAGGGGTTTCTACGAGGCTCTAAAGGCTGTGTTCTGCCCATCACCCCAAGTCCAAAGCCCGCTGTGTAGCTCAGACGGCAAATCCTCCTCAGCGACAAGATCTCCATCCTCAACCGATGGTCAGAGCACTTCCAATCTCTTTTCAGTGCCAACCGCTCAGTCCAAGATTCCGCCCTGCTCCAGCTCCCTCAACAGCCCCTAAGGCTAGAGCTGGATGAGGTCCTCACCCGGGAAGAGACATATAAGGCAATTGAACAATTAAAAAGTGGCAAAGCAGCAGGTATGGATGGAATCCCCCCAGAGGTCTGGAAGGCTGGCGGCAAAACTCTGCATGTCAAACTGTATGAGTTTTTCAAGCTTTGTTGGGACCAAGGAAAACTGCCTCAGGACCTTCGTGATGCCATCATCATCACCCTGTACAAAAACAAAGGCGAGAAATCAGACTGCTCAAACTACAGGGGAATCACGCTGCTCTCCATTGCAGGCAAAATCTTCGCTAGGATTCTCCTAAATAGAATAATGCCTAGTGTCACCGAGAATATTCTCCCAGAATCACAGTGCGGCTTTCGCGCAAACAGAGGATCTACTGACATGGTCTTTGCCCTCAGACAGCTCCAAGAAAAGTGCAGAGAACAAAACAAAGGACTCTACATCACCTTTGTTGACCTCACGAAAGCCTTCGACACCGTGAGCAGGAAAGGGCTTTGGCAAATACTAGAGTGCATCGGATGCCCCCCAAGTACCTCAACATGGTTATCCAACTGCACGAAAACCAACAAGGTCGGGTCAGATACAGCAATGAGCTCTCTGAACCCTTCTCCATTAACAATGGCGTGAAGCAAGGCTGTGTTCTCGCACCAACCCTCTTTTCAATCTTCTTCAGCATGATGCTGAACCAAGCCATGAAAGACCTCAACAATGAAGATGCTGTTTACATCCGGTACCGCACGGATGGCAGTCTCTTCAATCTGAGGCGCCTGCAAGCTCACACCAAGACACAAGAGAAACTTGTCCATGAACTACTCTTTGCAGACGATGCCGCTTTAGTTGCCCATTCAGAGCCAGCTCTTCAGCGCTTGATGTCCTGTTTTGCGGAAACTGCCAAAATGTTTGGCCTGGAAGTCAGCCTGAAGAAAACGGAGGTCCTCCATCAGCCAGCTCCCCACCCTGACTACCAGCCCCCCCACATCTCCATCGGGCACACAAAACTCAATACGGTCAACCAGTTTACCTATCTCGGCTGCACCATTTGATCAGATGCAAGGATCGACAACGAGATAGACAACAGACTCGCCAAGGCAAATAGCGCCTTTGGAAGACTACACAAAAGAGTCTGGAAAAACAACCAACTGAAAATCCTCACAAAGATAAGTGTATACAGAGCCGTTGTCATACCCACACTCCTGTTCGGCTCCGAATCATGGGTCCTCTACCGGCATCACCTACGGCTCCTAGAACGCTTCCACCAGCGTTGTCTCCGCTCCATCCTCAACATTCATTGGAGCGCCTTCATTCCTAACATCGAAGTACTCGAGATGGCAGAGGCCGACAGCATCGAGTCCACGCTGCTGAAGATCCAGCTGCGCTGGATGGGTCACTTCTCCAGAATGGAGGACCATCGCCTTTCCAAGATCGTGTTATATGGCGAGCTCTCCACTGGCCACCGTGACATAGGTGCACCAAAGAAGAGGTACAAGGACTGCCTAAAGAAATCTCTTGGTGCCTGCCACATTGACCACCTCCAGTGGGCTGATATCGCCTCAAACCGTGCATCTTGGCGCCTCACAGTTCGACGGGCAGCAACCTCCTTTGAAGAAGACCGCAGAGCCCACCTCACTGACAAAAGACAAAGGAGGAAAAACCCAATACCCAACCCCAACCCACCAATTTTCCCCTGCAACCGCTGCAACCGTGTCTGCCTGTCCCGCATCGGACTTGTCAGCCACAATCGAGCCTGCAGCTGACGTGGACATTTACCCCCTCCATAAATCTTCGACCGCGAAGCCGAGCCAAAGATACACATCTGGAGGGGAGTCAGGATAATGAACAGATTGAATCTTTTATGGCTAATTTAAATTTACCTTTGTTAAATTAAAAAGATGTCAAGGAATTAGATGATCCGTTTACTGATTTAGAGCTTAAGGAGGCATTGCAGTCTATGCCTACTGGGAAATCTCCAGGAGAAAATGGATTTACAATGCAGTTTTATAAAGAATTTTATGACTTGTTATTTCCCATATATACAGAAGTGCTTAAGCAAGTGACAGAAATTGGTTTATTTCCAGAATAATTTTCAAGGGCGTTAATAACAGTCATTCCAAAGAATAGAGGTCCATTAAAAGTGGTTTCATATAGGCCGATACCCTTATTGAATGTGGATTATAAGAGTGTGGTAAAGGTATTAGCGAACAGATTGGCTAATTTTCTACCACAATGTGGATCAAGCGGTTTTATTAAGAACAGATATTCAGCTGATAATATTAGTAAATTTATTACAATAATTAATGCTTCAAGATGGCAACTCAATTCAGTAGCACTAAACGTGGAAAAAGCTTTCGACCGTGTTGAGTGGAATTTTTTATTTAAAGATTTAAATTTGGACCACTCTTTATTGGTTGGGTGAAGGCATTATATACCAATCCTTCTGTGCGGGTGGTGACGAATGGACAGGTTTCACCTGCATTTAATTTGTCTAGATCAACCAGACAGGGTTGTGCATTATCACCAGCCTTTTGTGCATTAGTTATAAAAACATTGGCTCAAGGGATTAGACAGGATATTAATATTAAGGGAATTAAAATAGGTGAACAATAATATAAAATTAATTTGTTCGCAGACGATGTGTTGATATATTTATCTCATGCTAGAAATTCTTTAGAGGCATTACAAAATTTGCTGAATCAATACAAGAAATTTCGGGTTAAAAGTGAGATATTTCCGATATCAGATGAAGATTATTCACATTGTAAACAGCTTATAAAGTTTAGATGGTCTAATAAAATTAAATACTTAGGGGTATTAGTAGATAGAGAATATCAAAATCTGTATGGTTTAAATTATGTAGCATAAGATTAAATTTGATTTAAATAGATGGAAAGATTTGACTTTAACTTTGATTGAAAGACTAAATTGTATCAAATTGAATATATATCCTTGTGTTCAATATCTCTTTCAGTCTATTTCCTGTTTTATACCAAGGAATTTTTTAAAGGAATTAAATAGTGCAATTCGGTAGTTTTTAATGGAAGAGTAAATTGTTGGGATTTCCCTGCAGAAATTGACATGGACTTAGGTGGACTTCAGTTACAACATTTTCAGAATTATTATGAAGCAGGACAATTAAAATTTATCAATAGAATGTTTGATCTTGATCAACCCCCAATATGGGCAAAGGTGGAGTTGGTTCAGATATCTGAGAATAATGTACACCATTTTATATATAAATAGAATTCTTCTCTTTTGCAAAAGAATAAATTGCCGGTATTAAGACATTTAATGGATATTTGGTATAAACGGGACCAAATTATAGGAACTGGAGGTAAAATTTCAGCTAAGACACCATTATATCAGAATAAAATAATTCCTTTTTCTCTTAATAACTTCTATTTGAAAGATTGGGAAGTGAAAGGTGTGAAGTTGGTGGAGGATTGTCTTGAAGCAGGTATGTTTCTTTCTTTTATTAGACAGAGAGAAATTTGGGATGTCATCGGATTCTTTATTTGCTTATTATCAAGTTCGAGATTTATTGTTAGAAAATTTTGGATGAGATTTGGTGTTACCTGGTCAAACTAAATTTGAGATATTAATTGTTGATAATGGAAAGAAAGGGTTTTTTTCTGAAATGTATGCATTACTACAGGAAAAGATGACTAAGGTCGATGTATATAAAATGAAGGACAAATGGGAGAAGGATTTATCTATTACATAATCCTCAGAGGAATGGTTGAATATGTGTGTTGATAGTGTTATGAAATTAGTTAATGTGAGATATAGTTTGGTCAATTATAACTTTTTACATCAGTTGTATTTAGCACCTGAGAAGTTGAAAAATTATGCTTTTAGTTCTTCGGATTTGTGCTTTTCATGTGGAGAACAGACAGGTATTTTCTTACATTCTTACATGTACAAAAGTTATACCTTTTTGGGTAAAAATTATTAAGTCTTTGGAAGATTTATTTAAGATGGATCTGCAACTTGATCCGTTAGTGTGTTTAATGGGTTACACTAATACATTAACGGCAGGATTGCGATTGGATAAATCTCAAATTGCATTTATACATTTAGGTCTGGTGGTAGCTTGAAAATGTATAGCTGTTACATGGAAGAATTGAATATACAATGATGGCACAATGAATTACAATCATGCCTTTATTTAGAGGAGATAACTTACAATTTGTGAAATAATTATCATTTTTTTGTTAAAATGTGGACTTTATATTTGAAATGTATGGGTTTAGATATTAAGTAAATGTTTTTTTGTGATGTAAATGGTTGGCACACCAAGCAGCAACTGTTAAATACCCAATAGAAACTTTTTTGCGCAGACAAGAGGGGTGGGTTGTAGGGGGTTGGGGTGGGGGGGGGGAGGGGGGATGTCAGGATTTAGCTTTTTTTTAGGTTTTGGTTAGTTTGTTTTCTATGTATTTTGCAAAACTTATAAATAAAATTTTCAAAAAAAATTGACAGGGTTGGAAGCCATCGAAAGGGAGAGGTCGTTAATATATGCAGACAAAGTGTGTGAAGGGGAACTCATTACCAGCCTGGCTGAGTCAAGAGAGGACCGTGAATGTTTAAAATAAAAATTCAGGGAAACGTGCAATCCTCAGAAAAAGGTTTCGATGGAAAGGCACAAGTTTAATACTAGAGATCAAAAGCCTGGCGAACCAATCCACTCATACATCAGCAATTTGAAAATCAGGGCCAAGACTTGTAACTTTGAAACACTTTGTGAGGAATTAATTAAAAATAGGATAGATTGTGGTATTTGTGACGACAGTCTGCGGAAAGCACTTCTGCGTGACAGTGAGCTAACGCTAGCAAAGGCCATCTCTACCTGACTGGCATACAAAACTACCAAGGAACAAGGAAAACAGCAAAAATCTGGTTTCTCCACAACAGCAGGCCATGAGCATTGACATAATCCAGGCATGACCGGCGAACAGACAGTTGCTGGAGTTCAGGAGGAAGAGCCAGCCAGGCCACCCCACACCCTGGTCCAGGGCAGGGTGCGGCAACTGCGGAGGGGATCACATGCCGAGAAGAGAAATGTGACCAGCATTTGGACAGCAGTGCAGAAGCTGTGGGAAGTGGAACGATTTCAGCCAATGCTGCAGATTCAGGTAGCAAGCCAACACACAGACCAGACATAGAAGGACGATTGACTAGTTGGAGCCGGGACAGTGGGGAGACAACCCCGATGATAAGTACTATGTCAATAGGCTGACTCCAAGGATGGCAGGCAACCCAGCAGAAACCCAAATCAGAGGGAATAACAAGGCCTTCATATCCATGAAAGTCAACAGCAAGGCAGTGGAGATGAAGGTTGCCACAGGAGGAAAGTGCAAAGTCATGTCACTAAAGACATTCAGCCAGCTGAAAAAAGCAGAACAAGTTAAACCATGTTGGGTGGCGTACAGAGGCAGCAGAATCCAAACCAATAGCACGGTGCTATGTATAAGGACAGTTACACGAATTAATGTTCTTCATGGTCCTCGAGGATGTCATGTCTCAGCTAGATCTAAGCATATGCATAGTCATGGGACTTCTTTTGTTCAGCAGAGAGATACCCCAGATAAGCCCCTCCAAATAAAACCTATCACAGAGAATATTTTCTGAATACAGTGAGCTTTACACAGACGAGCTGGGGAGGATACCGATGAAATACTCCTTGTGGCTTGACCCTGAGGTAAGGCCCGTGGTTCATCGGGTGCACCGCATACCAGTGGCAATGAAGGACAAGGTCAAAGCTGAACTGGATAAAATGCAGGAATTGGGTGTAATCACTCCAGTTTCAAACTGTCCGAATGGGTGACCTCCATGGAGGCCACCAAGAAGAAAGATGGACATGGTAGAAGCTGATTCTGGCCATTTAAACTCATGCCACCCTAATTAATCTACAACCCCACATTTTCTGGAGATTGGGAGGAAACTCGAGCATCCAGGGAAAACCCTTGCAGACACGGGAAGAATGTACAGACAGTGCCAGGTTTGAACCCGGGTTACTGGGGCTATAAGACCATTGCACTATCTGCTACGCATGAGATAAATGGGATTAATAAAGATGGTAACAAAATATCAGCACAAACCTGGTGAGCTGAAGGAGTTTTTTTTGTCCCATACAACTTTATGACTTTATGACTCCATGAATAGAATGCTTCACACCCTTCTGGTGGCTTTTTACTATATACAATTGCTTTTCCTAATGCTTGGATGAGACTTGCAAATAAAATTCGTGCTCAAGGTTTTGTCATGAGACTTGACTGGTATTGAAGTGTGTTCATTGTAAAAGTTGCCCTGTTATTTGTACGCTTGCCTTCGTATTTGTTTCTGGAAGCTGACTGCTGTTTATAAACTGGAATTCGAGCTAGTAATCTAAGGCTTTTGGGAGCAGATATTCCTGAAACCAATGCCCTTCTAGAGCCTATAATTATTAGTTGACAGAGCACAAATTCACAGACAAAATTACGACTCTACTTAGGCTGGAAGAGTGCTGTACATTTTCTTGAAGTGATTGGTGCAGAGCTGCAACCAATTACTGTTCAAATAAAAGCAGATGTTTGCAACTGCCCTTACCTGTAAAATGTTCTGATGGTTTCCAGCCTGATTATGCCACATTTATACTATGATGTACAGCAGGAAGCTTTTAATGACATTCAGGACGATTAAATGTATTATTGCATTGATAAATTAAAAATGCCTATTGTAATAATGGTATCCCTTCGGCAGAACCATGAATTGAGGAAAAACTGATCTTTGGAATGGAGAGCACTGTGTAATGCATTGAACAGACAGCAGAAAGTCATAGAGGGACACAGTCAGATGGACTGGTCAGATCTGCGGCATATGGAAATCAAAACAATGAAGGAAGTACTGGAGCATTGAAATCAAGACAGCCAGGCTGGGAAATAGCTTCTTCTGGCAGGTTGTGAGATTGATTAACAGTATCCTGTTACCAAGCAAATCATTCCAAAATATTTATATATACTGCATTAATTTTACATTATATTTTTATGCATGTATGTCATTATTACGTGCTGTAAATGATGTGTGTATGTCTGTGCTGTTATGAGCCCAGAGGACCCCAAAATCCAACAGTAGAAATTCACGAAGACAAATAGTCACTTTCACAAAAGTCGTTTTAAATTTTCTTTAAACATAAAAACAGGATCAAACTTTAACCTATTACTATTAATAACTATATAACCTAACTTAACCCCCTTCTAATTCTAAGTGCGCATGTATGTAATGTGTATAAGCTCAGAAAAGTTATTTGATTTGCAGTCCAACCTCACTTCTCACTCCTCCAAGTTCACCGCTATCAGGCAATTCTTATACTGTGCACAGAATTTAACATTTATGAATTTTCACCAAACCCTGGTGTTTAAAAATAATTTGTTACCACTCAGGAAGGTTCTTGTTGGTTTCAGAGAGAGATTTATTTGCTTGTTGGACACAAACAAACTGATTCCCTCCTATCAGCCACTTCAGAGTCTTGCCTAAGAAACTTGCCCCATCAGGGTTTTCCAAATGATAACCTCGTCTTCTGCAGGTCACCACAGAGTTCCTTTTGTTTCCCTTATTCCCTTAAGTAGCCAGCCATTTCCTCTTGTATGGACCAACCACAGGGTTTTCAACAGGCTGAACTCAGAACTCAGAACTCAAAATCAGTCTTCAAAATGGGGTTTCAACAAGCTGCTTCCTTGCCATGACTGTAGAAACCAGTTCTCTCTCTCCCTCTTTCTTAGAGAAAACCTGTTTGGTCTATTCTCTCTCTCTCTGCTTGCAAAACCACATGACCTTCTTAGAACAGCAAACTGCTACCAGACACATTGCGGCACTGGACCCAAACCTCTGAGCCAGTTCATCTGTTGCTTTCAAAACAATAATCCATTTACACCTGCTTTTGAAATCCTGTACCAAAGCAGTCTCCTTGTTGTATTGTCTTTGCAAAGGCTCTCGGTGCCAACTTTACTGACTTTCAGCAAAGCTCTTGGATTTTAAATGAGATCTGTCTTGTTAAGTGTTGTTTGTTTGTGACCTACACTACCCCCACAATCTATCTCCTTTAAAACATATTTATATCCAATACAAAATATAATATATCCGTCACAGTACCATGGTTCAGAGAAACAGTTTTTCATCTGGTGGCATATGGACAGTCAGATGATGATAAACTTGAATGTGAACTTGGAGTTTTGGCATCTGCTGTATTCAGGAAAGACAAAATAAAATGTTTTGCTCAGACTGAAGACATAAGAATGCAGAGCAAATTGGAATGGAGAACAAACTAGAAGACAAATGGAAAACAGTTCAAAGTTTACCAGGTCCCTCCAGAACCAAGTTGAGTTTCACAACACTGCTTCCGTAAGTGCATGTTTAGGGGCTGAGCTCCTATCATCATCCCTTCATTCACTCACATGCACTAGAGAATGTTTCCTCCATACCATTTTCCGCTAAGCATATATTGTACTCGACACACTTTTCCTGCTGGTACAGCACCACCTTCTTGCAATAAAGGTCCACAATGTGACTGCTGACCTGCTTCTCATATCTTTGGAAACTAACTCACAATGAGGGCAGATATTGATGCTGAAATTCACAACTGTCTTCAGTATGCCAGCACCACTTTTGATCAAATGAAGAAAGAATGTTCAAAGATCAAGACCTTAAATCCTGCACAAACCTACCAGACAGCAGAGGTTTCAAACCTCCCTTGTACTCCTGTGGACTACCTGTAGCAGGGACCGGAAGTATTGGGATGTCACTACCAGTGCTGTCTTCTCCTGCCTTGAGAAAATTAGTATTCTCTCTTGGTGAACTTCAAGGTTCAAATGGATGGTTCAATTTGCTTGAGATAGACATGCTGCTCTGATCCCTCTTGCAGTAAGAGATTACCAGGTGGATAGAGGGAGTCCTCAAAATCTCTACCAAAAGGGTAGTGTCCTCCCGATCTTGGATCAGAACCAATCGTGTGAGAAGGGGCATTTGGAATGGTGTTGAGAATCTTGAATACTTTCACTGAGAGCACAGTAGAAATACCCACCCTATTAACAACCTCTTGCACTTCCTGTCAACCTACATTGGCATCTTTTGTACCTCAGAACTGCTTGAACTAGAATGAAAGGAGGTCATTTCTAACCTTGGGGAATACTAAATTGGAAGGATGCTGTCAAGGAGGTCAAGATAATGGAGAGTCCTGAGTCCAAATCTAACAAAGGCAGCTGTGGAATTTAAATTAATTTAACAACCTGGATGATAGCCAATCAAGCAGACAGAGCAATGATGAATCCAAACTGAATTAGTAAGAAGAATATACGTTGTTCATGAATGTCCTGCAAAGGAGAAAATCTTACTCGGTCTGGTCTACTTGTGACTTCAGACCTGTCCGGTCTTCTTGTGACTCCAGACCTCAAAGGTCTCTGGAGTCACAAGGACGAAAATGTGGAGTGAGGGCTGGGATTCAAACAAGGTTGAAGCACAGGGGGCTGAGACCTCCCCTACCATCAATATTATTGTCAAATAAAATTGATGACTTGTGGACAAGGTTTCTCTACCAGAGACGTAAGACAAATCTGAATGGTTTTCTACACTGAGACCTGGCTAACAGAGAACATGCCAGACTTCGCTATCCGACCAGATAGTTTCACCATCCACAGACTGGATCGGAACCCAGATTCTGGAAAAAGGAGAAGAGGAGGTGTGTGCTTTATTATTAATACTTGGTGGTGCATGAAGACTAGATTTATGTCGACCTCATGCTCTACTGCTTTAGAACAAATCTCGAATAAATGCAGACCATTCTATCTACTCCAAGAGTTATCATCTGTGATTCTCACCAGGGTTTATATCCCTCCTGATGCTGCAACCAAGTAAATCATTCCAAAATATTTATATATTCTGCATGAATTTGTATTGTCTGAAGCAATACAAATTTTAATCGGCGACCTTAATCAGGCCTTTGTCAAGAAAACCCTGCCTAACAACTACCAGCATGTAACCTGCTGTACCAGAGGTCTCAGCTCACTTGATCACTACTACACCAAGATAAGGAAGGCCTACCGTGCTTTCCGAGACCACACTTTGGCAAGTCAGATCACCTGGCTGTGCTCCTTTTGCCTTCATACAGACAGAGCCCAAAAAGAGAGGCTCCAGAGGTCAGAACAGCTAAAAGGTGGTCACAAGACTTCCTTGAGTCAACAGATTACATGGTGTTCAAGAACTCTGCTGAGACAGTTCACTGGTTGCAGGCAATTCTTATACTGTGCACAGAATTTAACATTTATGAAGTTCACCAGGCTTTGGTACTTGAAAGGTAAATGGTTACTGCTCGGGAAGGTTCTTGTTGGTTTTCAGAGAGGGATTTGTTGTTCACTGGACACAAACTGATCCCTTCTAATCAGTCGCATCAGTGTTTTTCTGAAGAAACTTGCCCCATCAGGGTTTTCCAGGTAATAACATCTTTCTTTCAGGTCATCACAGAGTTCCTTTTTGTTTCACTTATTCCAAGTGAAACATTAGACAGCCAGTCCTTTCCTCTTGCATGAACCATAAGGGACTCGACCAGGCTACCAGGCTGTCTTCCAAATACTTGCCAGCTTGTCCTGTTTCAGTCCCAGCAACTTCTGCTTCTCTGCTTCTCTCTCTCTCTCTCTCTCTCTCTCTCTCTCTCTCTCTCTCTCTCTCTCTCTCTCTCTCTCTGAGACTGAGAGAAAGCCTGTTTGACTCTTTCTGCTTGCAAAACCACACGACCCTCTTACAACAGCAAAACTCTCCTGCAGACAGTAGCGGCTCTTTCATCTGTTGCTTTTGCATAAACAAGAACCCATCAGTGATGTCTTTTGAGCACTCTTCAAAGCTCTTGCAAAAAGATGTGAGAAGCCACTATGTCTCCAGTATTATCAGAGCTACAGCATTTCAAATAAGATCTGTTTTAAAGTGTTTGCATGTGAACAACCCTAACAATCCTTTCCCAATTTATCTCCCAGAACCATTTCCATATACATATAAAACTTTGGTGAAGATGGGTGCAAATATTCATTCAGCGGGGTGCCTTGGTTTTGCTTTGTTTATAGCAGCTGTCTGAATAAAGTTTGAATAAAGTTGTGTTTGAATAAAATGGCATCACCCAGGATGAAGAGCTGTTGAAGCTGCTTGCTGTTGGGTTGACTCTCTTAAAGAGTTCCCTTTATCCTGAAGGGGTGATGTCACACCGATGGAGCAGTGGTCAGAGAAGAATAGCCTTCTGCAGAGAAAAGAAAAAAAGAAATAGAAAATCAAAGCTGGACAGAAAAAACATACAAGGCCTGAAAGATAAAGAAACCAAGAAAACCCAAGAAATGGCATCAAAAAAAGAAAGGACCAGAGAGACAGATGAAGAAGAAGACAGGAAAACAATAAAAAGAAAAGAGGTAGGCCTTACCTTAAAAAAAGAACATCCGATCCCCGTAGCCATTGGACGCCCAGCTGAGAAATGGCTCTCCTCGAGTCAAACTACAAAAATGGCTCACTGAGCAACAAAAAGATGCGCAACCGCACATGCGTGAGGAATCGCACATGAGCAGTACACAAAACAAAAAAGACACTGATGGGAGGGGTCCCAGCAATGAGACAAAAACAAACTGTCAGAAAGAACTGGGCAGATGACATCGTGGAAAGAAGAGATGAACAGAAGACAAGAGAAGGAGTTAGAGAGAGAAGAAAAAGAAGATAAAAACTTACACAGAAAAGAGGAAAATAAAAAAGATAAACAGTTAATAGATAGAGAATATTTGAATGAGAAAATTAAGACATTAAAAGACATTTTAACAACAGAACTTAACCCAATAAAAATAAAAATGGAAAAAGCCGAAGATAGAATGCAAAAACTAGAGCTGGCCATATCAGATATAGGAAAAAGAACCGATGAAGTGGAAGAAAGTCAGAAAGCTGTAGAATTAGAAATGAATGAACTAAAAGAAAATCTGAAAGATAGAAACAAAGAAATTAAAGAGATACATGATCAGTTCATTCAAAAAATTGATGTCTTTGAGAATTACCACAAACAAAACAATATAAAAATAATAGGTGTATAAGAAGGCGTAGAAGGATTAGACATAAGGGGATTCATAAAAAGATGGATCCCACAAGTCTTGGATGCAGAGGAACTATAAGACAAAATAGAAATTGGAAGAGCACAGAAAATCGGCACCAAAGCCTTATTCAAACCAAAAACCATATTCCATAATAACTGGCAGAGAAACACAAGACACACAAGAGAAAAAATATTAAAGTGGGCATAGGATAAAGTAAAAGAAAATAAACAACCTCTGGAATATAAAGGACAAAAAATATTTTTCTATCCAGACATCAGCTTCGAGCTCTTAAAGAAATGGAAAGAATTTAACTTGACAAAGCAGATACTATGGAAGAAAGGATATAATTAAATAAAATTAAAAAAGAGATGGAAATGTTGAGGAGATGAGAGAGAATTGAAAAAAGAGGTATAAGATGGGTACATTAAATATCATGACTGTAAATAATAATGGAATACACAATCAAATTAAAAGGAAGAGGTTACTGACATTACTTAAAAAAGAAAAAAATCAACATTGCTTTTGTGCAAGAAACAGACTTAACAGAGATAGAACACAGCAAATTGAAGAGAGATTGGGTAGACCATGTAGTGGCAACATCATACAATTCAAAATCCAGGGGAGTAGCTATATTAGTCAACAAAAATCTACCAATCCACATAAAAGAAATAATAACAGATCCAGCAGGTAGATATGTAATGACAAAGTATCAGATTTATTCTGAACAAAGAAGACCAACTATTTATGCAAAACGTCTTCCTAAAGATTGCAGATACACAGGGACATATCTTGCTTGGATGGGACTTCAACTTCAACTTGGACCCAATGATGGACAAAACCGAGAAGACAATTAACAATAAGAATAAAGTAATTAAATTTACACTAAAAGCAATGGAGGATATGAAACTAATTGATATATAGAGGAAACAACACCAAAAAGAGAGAGAATATTCACACTACTCAAATAGACATAAGACCTATTCAAGAATAGACATGTTTTTTGTTATCAGCACAGATCCAAGGAAGAGTTTAAAAAATGGAATATAAAGCAAGATTATTATCAGATCCCTCTCCCCTCTTATTAACAAATGAATTAGAGGATGCCCCACCAAAGACATATAGATGGAGACTAAATCCTACACTGTTAAAAAGACAAGATTTCAAAGAATATATTGAACAACAAATTAAAATATACTTCGAGATAAATATGAAGTAAGTAAAAGATAAATTAATTTTATGGGATGCAATGAAGGCCTTTATTAGAGGACAAATAATTAGCTATATGACTAAAATTAAAAAGGAATATAATCAGGAAGTAGAACAGTTGGGAAAAGAGATAACAATCATAGAAAAGGAATTAGCAGAAAGAGAAGGTACAGAGAAAAAGAGAGAACTGGCAGAGAAAAAATTAAAATATGAAACATTACAAACATATAAAGTAGAGAAAAATATAATGAAAACAAATCAAAAATATTATGAACTGGGAGACAAAACACAAAATATTGGTCTGGCAACTTATAACAGAACAAGCTAAAGGAACCATTCTAGCGACAAGAAAAGATGATAACCAGATCACATATAATCCATTGGAGATTTATGAAAATTTTAAAAGATTCTGGAAACAATGATACCAAACTGAAAATAAAGGAAATAAATGAACTACAAATAGAAGAACAAAAATAAATTGACATAACATTTTAAGACTGAAAAAATACAAGATATATTAATGAAACTACCAAACAATAAATCACCAGGTGAAGATGGATTTCCTATCAAGTTTTATAAAATTTTTAGGGATCTATTAATCCCTCCCCTCTTAGAAGTAATAAATCAAGTAGAAGAGACCTAAAACTTACCAGAATCATGTAAAACAATAATAATTACCATAATCCCAAAAGAGGGTAAAGACCCGCTATTGCCATCATCATACAGACCAATATCATTATTGAATACAGATTATAAATTAATAGCAAAATTATTAGCAAACAGACTGAAAGACTGTGTACCAATACTAGTAAGGCAAGATCAAACTGGATTTGTTAAAAAAAGATGGACAGCTGATAATGTTTGTAAACGTATTAATTTAATTCATGCAGCACAAATAAATAAAATGCCAACGGTAGCTATTACGTTAGATGCAGAGAAAGCCTTCAATAGGGTAGAGTGGAACTATTTGTTTAAAGTGTTGCAGAGATTTAAACTACCAGAAAAAATTATTAATTTGATTAAAGCATTATATAATGGCCCGTTAGCAAAGGTAGTAATAAATGGATATGTATCAGATCACTTTAAATTAAGCAGGTCAACAAGGCAGGGATGCCCATTATCCCCTTCACTGTTCACTTTGGTTATTGAACCACTAGTGGAGTTGATAAGGAAGGAAACTATGATAAAAGGAACAAAATAAAAGAGAAAGAATATAAAATCAGCCTATTTGCAGATGACATCATAGTATATTTAATAGAACCAGATAAGTCAATTAAAAAACTACATATGAAACTGAAAGAGTATGGAGAGATATCAGGGTACAAGATTAACACCAATAAAAACAGTGATGCCAATGAACAAAATTGATTATTCAGAATTTAAAAAAGAAACCCTTTATAAATGGCAATAACAGGAGATATATAACCTCGGTATCAGAATAGTTAACAACCTAAAACATTTATACAAATTAAACTATGAACCATTAATTAAAAAAATACTGGAACATATAGAGAATTGGAAAGAACTACCGTTAACTCTAATAGGAAGAGTAAACTCTATTAAGATGAATATGTTCCCACAAGTGCAATATCTATTCCAAGAGTTACCAATTCCCCTGACAGAGAATTTTTTTTGCAAAACTGAAGAAAATAGCAAGGAAAATTTTATGGAAAGGTAAGAAATCAAGAATAGCGCTAGAAAAATTAACATTGAGTTACAAACAAGGAGGGTTACAGCTACCAAACTTCAAAAATTATTACAAGGTGGCACAGTTAAGGTACTTATCATATTTTTATCAGAGAGGAGAAAACCAGACTGGACTAAGATAGAATTAGACAAATTGGGAGAAAATATCCCAGAATACATACTTTATAAATGGGATGAAAAATTGGTGCAATATAACAATTCACCAGTACTACATCACATACTTAAATTATGGAAAAGAATACACCTGGAAGAAAAAAATAATAATTTATCAAATACCAAAAATGATATTAACACAAAACCCATTAATCTCCTTTACAATAGATAATTTATTTTTCAAGCAATGGGATAAAAAAGGAATCAAGAAAATAGAAGATTGCTTTTTGGGAAATAACTTATTAACATTGGAGCAATTAAAAGATAAATATGGAATAACAATGTTTACATATTACCAATTGAAAACTTATCTAAAAGATAGACTGGGAAATAGTTTGAGATGACCAGAAAGTAGCAACTGAATATTTAATCGCAGACACAATGATAGTTAAAAACTTTATTACGAACATGTACATCAAATTGCAATATAAAGAAGATGAAATAAAATATAAACCGAAACAAAATTGGGAAAAAGATTTAAACACAGAAGTAAAGAACGAAACAAGGGAGATGTTATGTATAGGAACAATGTAACTGGCTACACAGATTATATATTAGTCCTCAGAAATTAAAAGAGTGTTACCCAACAGCATCTGATAGATATTTTCATTGCAAACAAGAGATTAGATCAACATTACATACAATTTGGATGTGCTCAAAATTAAAAACTTTCTGGGAATATTTAAATCTAATATTAAACAAAATCATAAAAAGTAATATACCAAAAGATCAAAAAAAATTTATGTTAAATAATATAAGAGACAAAAAATTAGGACTAAAATTAGACAAAGCCCAAACAAAATTTATTATGATAGCGTTAGCAGTAGCCAAAAAATGTATTATGACAACCTGAAAATTGGAAACAAACCTTATACTACAACAATGGTTTACAGAAAAAAACAAGTGTATTCCATTAGAAAAAAATACATACAATCTGGAAGACAAGTGTATATTATTTCAGCAAATTTGGGAACCATATATGTGTCAGAGATTGCCGACCACAAATCTCCATCTCTTAAAACAACATAATTATGAGCACAATAAGATTTAAATATGCAAAAGTAGACGATATGACTTTTTTCTTTTTTTTGGTATTTCTTTGTTTTATGTGTTTTATCATTTATTGATTTTAGATGGGTGGGGAAGGGGAGAGGGAGGTAAGGGGAGAACAGAAGAAATGTCACTATGTATATATTGATGATGATCATTTGTGGATGTTGTTATTGATATGACTCATAGTGCAAGAAATTTAAAAATTAAATAAAGAGTTCCCTTGTGCCTGCTTAGTAAGAGTCTTTATTTTTATTAGTATATTATTAAGTATATTCGTAAGGCTTTATCTCAGAATCAGAATCAGAACTTATTGTCATGAGCAAGTCATGAAATTTGGTGTTTGCAGCAGCTTCATGGGGTAAACATTCATATTATAAACATCTTACAACATTGCTATATATAAAAAAAGTACATGAAAAGTAAGGCAGTGTTATGGTTCATTGATAATTCAGGAATCTGATGGCAGTGGGGATGAGTTGTCCTTGTGCCACTGAATACTTGTCTTTAGGTTCCTGTACCTTTTTCCCAATGCTAGCAAAGTGAAGAGGGCATGGCCTGAGTGGTGGGGGGTCTTTGAGGATAGAAGCTGGTTTTTTAAGACACCGTCTCATGTAGATGTCCTCGATGGAGTGAAGACTGGCGCCTGTGACGTTGCAGGCCTAACTAAAAACCCTCTGGAGTTTATTCTTGACCTGAGAGTTGGCGTCTCCATACCAGACATTGATGCAACCGGCCAGGAAGCTCTCCACAGTACATTGTAGAAGTTTACAAGAGTCTTCAATGACAAACTGAATCTCCTCAGACACCTCACAAAGTAAATCTGCACGCAAGCCTCCTTTGCGATTGCAACAACGTGAAGGATCCGGGACAGAACTCAGAGATGTTGACATGCAGGAATTCCAAGTTCTTGACCCTCTCCACTACTGAGCCCTCATTGAGGACTGGGTCATGTTCCCCTGACTTCCTCCTGAAGTCCACAATTATCTCTTTAGTTTTGCTGACGTTGAGCACAAGGTTGTTCTCGTTACACCACTCAATGAGCTGATCTTTCTCCCTCCTGCACACTTCCTCATTGTCGTTTGTGATTCCCCCGACAACTGTGGTGTCATCGGCAAACTTGTAGATAGCATTGGAATTGTGCCTGGCCACACAGTCAGGGGTGTATAATGAATAGAGCAGTGGGCTAAGCACGGATCCTTGGGGTGCGCCTGTGTTGATGATCAGTGAGGAGGAGATGTTGTTTTCAATTCGTACTGACTGTGGTCTTCTGATGAGAAAGTTAAGAATCTAGTTGCAGAGTGGATCTAGTACAGAAGCTTAGAGTTTGTAGCTTCTTGACCAGCACTGAGGGAATAATGGTGTTGAATGGTATTAAATTTAGGGGAGGAGAGGTTTACGATGTTTGTTGGTTGTCTTTCGGACAGCTCCATAGAGGGGGAGGAACCTATAGATGCAGCAATGGTTCAATATTTTCAAAAAAATGTGACTAAAAATAAAGTAAAATATTTTAAGGTTTATATATCCATACAAGTGAAGTTTTAGTGTAAGTACAATGTCGTATTTTTCTCTTTTAAACCTGTTACTCTTAATGCAGGTGTAAGAGCAAATCTTAAGTAACTGGAATACTCTCTTCTCTGGCATCTACCAATCGCCATAGGTGCCATATATTAGGCATTTTACTGAATAAGAAGTGCTTATACAACAAAAAAAAACTTGGTGAAATGAAATATCTGAAAATTAATGCAGATAAAGATTAAGAATTAAATTCATAGGGATTTTTTTATCACTTCAAATTTTTTTATTGTCAAAAATCAAAAGGGACTCTAGTTAATGCAGAGAAACAGTGAGTTGTTTTGGATTGTCAATATCTCCCGGGATTATTTATTACTTAAAAAAAATCAAAAGTATTCCAAAATAACTCAGAGTTCTAGTTACCTTTAATGTGAAAGCTGATAATTGAGCAGATTTAATGCTGGTGCCAACTCTATGACTCTCCTGTCAGATTATCAGCTAGTTCACAGATTCCATATATTATTGACCGGTAGTAATGGTTTCTTCCAGAATTATTAAGACCCAATTAGTCTCCCAATTAAGAAGTGGAAGGGCAGAAAAAAACAACCGTTTGTAATGTTCAGTGATAAAATCCAGCTGTTGACATTTTGTTCAACTTGACATTGGACTTAATACTAGAAGAACATCATAAAATAGATTCATCTGACGCATAATTTCTTCAGATCACACATGAAATAGGACCTGCAAGGTAGAAGCAATGTAATGAGAGATAGGTCAAGAAATTCTAAGAGGCATAAGGTGTTCAGAAGATTAGGCGTGGCTAGAGGAGTTCAGCTGGCACGTTTAGGTGGCCACGGAATGGATGGCTTTCTAGCACTTAAACATACCAGCTGACTGCTAGCCGCCTAGCAGCGAAAGCCAGCTACTCGGGACAGTTGCTAATCCCGCCCATGCTGTCTTCACGTCATAGCAGCACGTCGATGTGCTTCCTTCTGAATTCTAGCACAGATAATTTTAAGTCTCCCTCTCCAAAAAAATGTATTAAGCAGGTACCCCATCCTGCCAAATTATATAAACTTTTCACATTTCTCTGTTGCTCTGTTTTTATTTGTGTCATGTCTCTGAACATCTGAATGTGTCAGTGTTGAGATGCCGTGTTGAGGTACTGCCGACACCGCTTCACGTTTCCTTGGTGACTCTGAAGCATGTTGAAAGACGAAAGCTAGTGCCCGCTTTGCAGGCTCAAGGTTATGGAGGGGAAGGGGGAGGGGGGAATACATAAAGCATCTAATTCTTGTATTACGAGCGCATTTTTTTTGCCAGAGTGAACGATCCATCGTAACCCGCCTCACCCTCAGCGAGGACCAGTTAATCTTGGATGTGTTTGCATGAGTTCTGCATTGAATGGACAAAAAATCTGCCCAAAGTCGCCTGGCTCCATCCTCCACCTTGGCAAGATGGAGCCTAGAGAAATGGAGCAGAGAGACAGCTCCGAGAGTGCTGTGAAGTCATCCCGAGCCCTGGGATGAGTGCAGATTGTTCAGTAGGAACTACCAAAACCAGCAAATTTTAATTCCCAAGGACCATAGTTAGTGAGTTACTCAGTGCCATTCCAAGCCCACGTTAAAGTCACAGAGGTGAGTCTGTCTGGCTCATGGAGTGAATTCAACCCGAGACGAATGAGGAAGTTAACTTGACCAGGGGAACATACCCAGAAGTGGAGCTGTCAAAGAGTCTACCGATTTAAAAAAAAGGATTAGGGACATGATGAGTGCTGTAATTTTAAGGCGGGTAGGTCCATCAAATTGCAGTGATCTGCTGTAGCCCGTTGATCGCGGCTTGGGGATGTGTCGAGGCCATCAGTTCTCATCACACTCCCAGTTCTCCTGGAGTCTGGCACAGCCCAGGAATCCTATGCACCCCGTGGTGCATAATGTCGAATGGCACACAAGTGCGGTGCCAGCGGGAGGAGCGGGGCTGGGCGACGGCCGCTGAACCAGGGCCAACCGGGGGTGCTGTGATCAGCAGTGGTTGATGGACAAAGGGAATTCGTTACCGAGCGCGTCAAACCGCATTCCTGCTTCCTCTTTAGATAGCTGCAGGTGCCAGGCGATGAAGCTCACATAGTTGATGGCTGGCGGCGTCACTACGACGTTATCAGCCCGCCCCATTGACAGCCCAGACCGCTTTCAGCTGCTACATACTGAAACTCGAAGCAGGATATTATACCTCCTAGAGGAGGGTTCAGTAAGTATACCTCCTGGCCGACTTTTCCGGATTCAGATGGCCACCCGCCAGCAGCACAGGAGTATAATGTGCGGCTTTACAGTCGGGTATTGTAGCCATCTGAAAGCGGCTATAGATTGGTTGGACAGCCAGTGCCCTTTTCCGAGGGCAGGAATAACAAACACCAGAGGACATCTGTTCAAAGTTTAGGGGAGACATTACGGGTAGGTTTTTTTTACACAGAGAGTTGTGGGTGCCTGGAATGCCTTGCGAGGGAGGTGATGGAGGCTAAAACATTAGGGGCATTTAAGAGACTCTTGGACAGGCACATGGATGAAAGAAGTAAAGACACAGAAATGCTGGAGGAGCATCCAAAGAAGCAAAGATATATTTCCGATGTTTCGGGCCTGAGCCTTTCTTCAAGGAATAAGAAGAATGATCCAGAACCAGGAAGTCTCAGAAAGCCTCAGAATTCAAACAGTGCTGGCTGGGGGAGGAATCCATACCAACGAAAGGTGTTAATTGGATATGATAAGGGACAAAGTAAGAATTTTACATGTTTGAGTGAAAGAAGACAGGGAAAAGGGAGAGAGGCAGAGCTGGAGGCAGGTGATGGGGGAGGAAGTGGGGAGAGGGGGCTTCAACGAAAGCCAGAGCTGCTGATATTAATGCCGTCTGGTTTGAGGGTGCCTGGTCGGAAAATGAGGTGTTGTTCCTCCAATTTACAGGTGGTCACTATCTGGCAGTGCATGAGACCATGGATAAACATGTCAGCAAGGAAATGGGATGGGGAATTGAAATGGGTGGCCACTGGGAGATCCATGCTATTGCAGCAGACAGAGCTGAGGTGCTCAACAAAGTGATCTCCCAGTCTACGCCCAGTCTCTCTGATGTAGAGGAGACAACAACAGGAGCACCGGATGCAGTAGGTGACCCCTGCAGATTCACAAGTGAAATGTTGTTTAATTGAAAGGACTGATTGGGGCCCCAAATGGTGGTTAGGGAGGAGGTGTGGGCACAAGTGGAGCATTTCTTGCAGTCACAGGGATAGGTCCCAAGGGGACAATTGGTGGGGAGAGAGAAGTGGACATGGGAGCCATGGACGGAGTGGTCCCTGCAGAAGGTGGAAAGGGGAATATGTGTCTAGTGGTTGGATTACATAGTAGGTGGTAGAAATGGTGGAGGAGGATGTGTTGGTTGAGGAGGCTGGTGGGGTGGTAGGTGAGGACAAGAGAAATCCTGTCTTTGTTGCGCGTGGGGGCAGAGAGGGCCAGGGCTGATGTGCAGGTAATGAAGGATATACGAGTGAGTGCTGAGTTGATGGTGGTAGAAGGTAAGTCTTGCTGTTTGAAGAAGGAGGACATCTCTTATGATCTGGCATGGAAGTCCTTACCCTGGGTGCAGAGGCGACAGAGTTGGAGGAATTGGAAGAATGGAATGGAATCTTTACAGGGAAGAGGTATAGTCGAGGGAGCTGTGGGAGTTTGTGGGTTTGAGGAAGATATCTGTCAAGCATTTGTCTCCTGAGATGGAGACAGAGAGATCAAGGAAAGGGGGAGTGTTAGTGCAGATGGACCAAGTGAATTTGAGGTCAAGGTGGAAGTTGGCCACAAAGTGGATGAAGTCTAAGAACTCATCATATCCTTCCAATTCCAAACAGTCCTTCCAAATGAAGCAAAATTTCACTTGTGAATCTGCAGGGGTCATCTACTGCATTCGGTGCTCCTGTTATGGTCTCCTCTATGTCGGAAAGACAGAACATGGACTGGGAGATAGCTTTGTGGAGCACCTTGGCTCTGTCCACTGCAATCGTGTGCATATCATGGTGTCCACTGTTACGAGCCCAGAGGACCCCAAAACCCAGCAGCAATAGATATTCACCAAGACAAATGGTTTCTTAAACAAAGTTGCTTTTAATTATCTTTAAACATGAAAACAGGATCAAACTCTAACTTATTACTGTTAACTTACTTAACCTAACTTAACCCCCTTCTAATTCTAAGAGCATGTGTGAGTAATATGTACAAGTTGAGAAAAGTTCTTTGTTTCACAGTCCAATCTCACTTCTCACTCCTCCAAGTTCACTGGTTGCAGGAAATTCTTATACTGTGCACAGAATTTAACATTTATGAAGTTCACCAGGCTTTGGTGCTTGAAAGGTAAATGGTTACCGCTCGGGAAGGTTCTTGTTGGTTTTCAGAGAGAGATTTGTTGTTTGCTGGACACAAAATGATTCCTTCTAATCAGCCACGTCAGTGTCTTGCTGAAGAAACTTGCCTCATCAAGGTTTTCCAGATGATAACCTCTTTCTTTCAGGTCACCACAGAGTGCCTTTTTGTTTCTCTATTTCAAGTGAAGCATTATGCAGCCAGTCCTCTCCTCTTGTATGAACCACAAGGGCTTTGACCAGGCTGAACTAAGAACTCATAACCCATCTTCAAAATGGTTTTTTTTTTTCACAAGCTTGCCAGCTTGTCCTGTTCTAGTCCCAGCTACTGCTGCTGAATTGTAGCACTGTAGAACTGAATTCTCTCTCTCTCTCTCTCTCTCTCTCTCTGTGAGAAAAACCTGTTTGACTCTCTCTGCTTGCAAAACCTCATGACCCTCTTAGAACAGCAAACTGCATTCAGACAGCCTATGGCTCCGAACCTAATCCTCCAAATTCATTCATCTGTTGCTTTTCAAAACAACAATCCATTAATGAAGTCCTTTGGACACTCTTCAAACTTTCTGCAAAGGCACTCAGTGCCAGCCTGTCTGGCTTGAGCAGAGCTCCAGTATTTTAAATGAGATTTGTTTTGAAGTGTTTATATGTGACCTACACTTAAAAAAATCCTGCCACAATTTATCTCCTTTAAAACATATCTATATACAATATAAAATACAATATTATCTGTCACACCATCATTTCAGTTCCCCATCCTATTCCCTTGCAAACATGTCTATCCATGGTCTCATGTACTAGCAGACTGAGACCACCCGGATATTGGAGGAACAGTACCTCATCTTCTGACTGGGCACTCTCAAACTGGATGGCATTAATATCGACTTCACTGGCTTTCCTTAAACCCCTCCCCCCCATTTCTTCCCCATCACCTTCCTCCAACTCTGTCTCTCTCCCTTTTATCTGCCTCCTTTCACACATACATGATATCTTACCTCATCCCTTATCATAGCCAATTAACACCTTTTGTTGGTCTGGATTCCAGTCAGCACTGTCTGAATTCTGAGATTTCCTGCTTCTGGCTCATTCTGCTTATTCCTTGAAGAAGGGCTCAGGCCTTAAGGTTGACAATATATCTTTGTCTCCAATGGACGCTGAAAAGACTGGCTTAGTTCCTGCAGAATTTCTGCGTTTTTACTACATCTGCAAACTTTTGTGTTTCACATGGATGAAAGAAAAATAAAGGGTTACCAGGTAGAAAGGGTTTAGATTTTTTTTAGTAGGAATGTATAGGTCGGCACAACATCGAGGGCCGAAGGGCCTGTGCTGTAAAAGGCTAAAGAAATATCAACTAATGAGATTCTTGAAATGTAAGTTCAGCAGCAAGATTTATATTAAAATGCATGATGTATTAAATTGAAAAGTGAATGAATAAATGACACGTCTTCGTCAAACCATAATGAAAGCATCATTTTTGAGGTTGAATGCTGGGATCTAGACTGGGCATGGACAGTTCCAACTAGTAAGGAGTTGTGAAAGATAGTGAAAAGGATATGACCTTCACATGACTGAACAATGGAAAAGAAGAAAGAACTGAAGATTGACGGGCCAAGGACATAATCCTGACAAACTCCTACAAACATGTCCTTGTGCTGGATTGGAAAAAATCTGCAATCTTCTTTTCTCTGAGATATGATGTCAACCATTTCCCCTCTTTGAAGTTTGACTTGGGCTCTTTGATCCTCATTTGGTTAAATGCTATCCTGAAGTAAAGACTAGTCACTTTCACATTACCACTGAAATTTAGATCCTTGATCTAGACGTGGACCAAGGATCTAATGAACTCTAGAGCCAAACAAGACCCAACTGAGATCAGATAAGCAGATTTCAATGCAGACCTTCCAAGTGAAGCAATGCTTCACCTGGGAATCTGTAGGGGTCATTTACTATATCTGGTGCTCCGTGTGTGGCCTCCTCTATTTCAGGGAGACTGAAAGTAGATTGGGATATCACTTTGTTGAGCACCTTCACTCTGTCTGCTGAAGTAGTAAGTTACCACATGGCATGTCTGTCCATAGTCACAAGCACTGGCAGGTTGAGGCCATCCGTAAACTGAAGTAACAACACTTTATATTCCATTTTGGCAGTCTTGAACTAGACAGCATCAATATCAACTCTCCAGTTTCTGTTAAACACCCTCCCGACCTGTCTCTCTCTTTGCTTACCCCTTTGTCTCTCTTCTTCTAGCTGTCCACCCTCTTCCCTTCCTTCTTCTATCAGAGTGCTTTCTTTCTTAGCCCTCTACCCTCCCCCGCATCACTTCTCAGCTTTCTCTCCTACCGCCCCCCCCCCCCCCCCACCTATTAACTCTTACCTGTTAGCCTGGTTTATCCCTCTCCCCTTCTCCACCTTTTTATGATTTCTGGCACTCCTGAGGTCCAAGCCCGAAACATTGACTGATTTTTGATTTCTATGGATGTTGCATGACCTGCTGAGTTTCTCCAGCACTTTTGTGTACAGCAGCAGGTTTCATTTGTCTCTGATGTCCAACTCTGGAGTTGATCATGTATTTCTTGGAATACTGCACAAGGCAATATATTTGGGAAAGAAAGAGAAAGAGGCACTGGAGAAAGGGAGCATTCTAACTATAAATGGAAATACAGTATATTTTACATACAATATGAAACTGGCACATACTTTCATTTGTACTTGCCTCTCACTTGAGTCTGAGACAATTTTCC
Organism: Narcine bancroftii; assembly: GCF_036971445.1. Classification (NCBI taxonomy): domain Eukaryota; kingdom Metazoa; phylum Chordata; class Chondrichthyes; order Torpediniformes; family Narcinidae; genus Narcine; species Narcine bancroftii. Next base: position 447,670,286 of record NC_091469.1, on the reverse strand, counting down.
TGGACTGGCTAACGGAAGTTGTCCACACCTAAACAATGAATTAGCTAAAGGCAAGTCATTACTCTCTCCTGTTTATGCATAGTTAATGGTTTGTTGATTAGATTTGCAGTGCTAGCTGGAGCATTGACACTTGTTGACAAGTTCAGAAGCAATAACCTGTGGAGTTTCCTGCAAAAGTGGTAATGACAAATGCCTCCCATAAATGAAATGCCAATTATTTTAAGGACAAATTTTTGTGATGTCAACACCTCATGAACAAAAAGCCACCACAATCATTTACTATATCCTGAATGTCTTTTACAAGTTATACCAACAAATCACCACCTTGCAGTTAAATACAAAATAGATGACTGTGGTCATATGACAGGATCTGAGTTCTTAGTCAGTCAAGTAGTAAACACTTGCGTTCTTGTATACTAACAACATATGATCATTTTAATGCCTCTTTGCCCTGATTCTATTACTTCAGCAACACTTCCCTGTAGTGTGGACTTGGGTATTAGGAGAGCACTGGGTCAACATTGAGAAATGCTGGAGAGATGTAACTGCTCTGACTAAAGAGACCTGTAAATTGCTGCAGCTTATTTGGAGCCATGCTTTGGCATTTGGGCTTATTGCAAGCAAGAATGATGCCACCATGAGAGATATAGACCTGCACACTCCCACAACCATTCTCATGAGGCTGAGCTCATTGCAGCCACTGGCCCTTTACACAGTTGAAACCACTGTTTTCCATTACCAACTGGATGAACCACTCTCACCTGATTCTGTTCACTTCCCATCCCCCCGCTCTGCACTGGATTCTTAACCCACCCCCAATCCTATCTCCCAACTCAATTCTTCTGGACTCTCATGCCCTCCCGCCCTTAACCCTTCAGTTTTCAGTTCCCACTGGTCTGTCTTTATACCATCATTTTTACCCTTTCCAGCACCGGGAGTTCTTCTAATCACCCACTTAGCCCAACTTCTTCCACCTGATCCCTTTGATTTTCTTGCCTCTCACTCTCTCTTTGTGTGCATCCGCCTCTATCCATCATCTTGCACCTATGTTGGGTGAGCAAATCCTGTGTGGACCCTGTCTCACCTCTCCCATCCTGTCTTCTTTACACCGCCTCTGTACTGACAGTCCTGATGAAGAGTTTCAGCCTGAAATGTTGACCATTCCTCTTCTCCCATTGATGTTGCTCAACCCATTGAGTTTCTCCAAGAACTTGTGTTTCACTTCAGATTTCAGCTCTCTCCTATGTGTCTCCATTTTCACTTATCCATTTGAAGCAGTGCATGGGACTACTGATTTCTAACTGGTGGCTTCTCTCTCTCCCCACCATTACCTCTGGTGTCTCTCAGGAATCCACCTGAAGAACATCATTGTTAACCTCTCACTGTTAATGATTTCTTGCAGCACCTCTGAATATCAGCCCTCAGAGAATGAGTCATATTTGGAGTAGTCACCAAATAAGCTCATGCATATTTCTTGTTTTATTTTGTTGATGCCCTTGCATAGGACTCAGTCAGAGGAGAGATGGCAGCTATACATCGTATAAAATAACATGAATTAGAGGTTGAAAAAAGCAGGTGCCGCACCTTTTAATATGGCCATGGTTGATCTGATTGTAAACTCAAATCTCCCAAAGGTTTGTAATGCCACTTCAATCATTATTTTCCAGTTGTCCAGGTTTATTTCCATATCCACTGTCTCTGTAATATGTGATACTTGCATGTTCTGTTTAAGAAATTACACGCCTTACATTCAACTTCTCTGAGTGTCATTTTAAATCTGTATCTTTTGGTTCCTAAAAACAGGCACCTGCTTGTTGATATTATCAAAAATTATTTCTCGCTAGAGATACTCTAACCTAATTTCTTAATCTTTTCTGCTTTAAAGGGTATAAACTCAACCCCTACAGTTAATCTTCTCTGCACCACCCTTCCTTCAGAATCTAGAAATGAACATAATGCCCCAGCTAAGAACTAACAAGTTTTACAAAGGGTTACTGTAATATTCTTTAGTTCACTTTGTTTAATGCTTCTATTAATCATCTCAAAGACCCCCAGCCTCAATAAACCTTTGGATTGCACTCTCCCTCTTCCACTTCAAAATTACATTATTTAGTTTGGGCTGTCCTGCTTTTTGTGAAAAGTTTATAAATGAAATATGGCCAGTTACTCCCCAGACAGTCTAATCTTTGCCATCAGCAAAGTGAGGGAAAGTGTCCTATCAAGTGTCATCCACCAATAACATGTTCACCAATGCCCGAATTGGGTTTGGCTAAGATTATTTGGCTCCAGTCCCTATCACAGCCTGCACTCTGCTTTTGTAACATCACATTCTGACTTGCTGTAACACTACCCCCTGCATTTTTGTATTTTATTTCATGACCTGATGGACTTACGTATAACTTGTCTTGTCTGGATAGCATGCAAAATGAATCTTTACACTGTATCTCAGCACACGTGACAAATATTCCATTCAAATTTTGAACAGCATCGTATTAACAACATCAACTCCCTTATCTCTTCAATTTTCTCTGTTACTCTCTCAAGGCATTAAATCAACTAATAAACCAGAGTTTGGCTTCTGATTATTATGAGTTTGCTAATATCTTTTCAGGTCCAAAATATTTTGACTTTTGTTGCTGTCTCTAAAGGTTTCTTCATTGCCAATGTTAGGCGGACTGTCCATTAATTGCTGGGATTATCTCAACTCCCTTTTGTGACTGTTGGCCAAACATTTGCAATCCTCCCAGGTCTGGTATGTGAAAAGAGAGAGAAGTGGATGATGGCAACTGGCAGCTTTAACTTTCTACCCTAATTTCATTCAGCAATCTTATATTTAACTTATCCTGGTTGGGTCACTTCAACTTTGAAAACTGCCATATATTTAAATATGCATTGTTTATTTCAAATTTTCTTTACTTTTATTGAAATGAGCAGCATTTCCTTCTCCAGTGAAGACAGGTTCCAAGCACTTAAATGATACCTGAGACATACCTTTAGCATCCTGAGAAAACTCCTATTTGTCCCACAGTTCTTTTGAAAACCCTTTCTGTAGATAAGTTGTAAAAAATTATTTTCCATCCATGGAACCATTTTCACACTCTATTTTTGCCTCTTCTTCTTGTTGAGGTCTAGTCTGTACTTTTGTACATTGTTTTGTGTCTGACCGTCTCAGAAGCGCAAACCTCTAAATGAGCCTCTGTTTCATCCAGCAAATTCTAGCTTCGGGCAAATTTCTTTTTTTTCTGCTTGTTGTTTGCCTTTTGAAGATCTCACATATGATTTGAGGTGTAGAAATACAGGGCCATCTGAAGTGGTGAATGGGGGAGCAACTTTAACATGTAAACAAAATTTGAACAGCGATGGGAGGAATATGGGAAAACACAATGCTGGAGAAACTCAGCAGGTCAAACAATGTCCTTTATACAGCAAATATAAAAATTTATGACCAACGTTTGGGGTTTGAGCTTTCATCAGGTTATATAAAAATGCTGGCAGGCATCTGAATAAAAAGGTAAAGGGGGAGCCGTGGTCACGGGGCAGGAGGTAATAGCTGGAGAAGGGTGGGAGGGCACAGGAGCAAGCAAAGGGAGGATCCCACTACAAAACCCACCTTCCCCTCTACTCCCCTCTCTGCCTTTCATAGGGACCGCTCTCTCCATGACTCCCTCATGCACTCATCCATCCCCACCAATTCCCCCCCCCCCCCCCAGCACTTCCCCTCTGGCCACAGGAGGTGCCACACTTGTGCCAACACCTCCTCCCTTACCACAGTCTGGGGACCCAAAAAAGCCTTTCAAGTGAAACACACTTCACTTGTGTATCCACAGGATTGATTTACTGTATCCAGTGCTCCCTTTGTGGCCTTATCTACATCAGATAGACTGGGCACAGATTGGGAGATCATTTCACTGAGCACCTTCGCTCTGTCTGCACCAATGACAGGGGCCTCCCAGTGGCCAACCATTTCAGTTCTGCGTCCCACTTCCATCTGTCCATGACCTCATGTACTACCTGTAAATTGGAGAAACAACACCTGATTTTCCATCCAAGCACCCTCCATCCAGATGGCATTAACATCGACTTTTCTGGTTTCTGCTAACCTGTTCTCCTCCCCCTCTCTTCCCTTCCCCATCTTCTTTCCCTCAGCTCTCCACCCCTTCCTTCTCTATTCACCGAGACATCCCTCCTCCCCTTGCTTGCTGTTGAGACCTCCCTCCCTTCTCCACCTATTACCTCCTGCCTTGCGACCACCCCTCCCCGCTTACCTCTTTATTCTGCTGACATTTTTCCATACCTTGATGAAGGGCTCAAGCCCGAAATATCAATCATATATTTTTATCTTTGCTATATATAGGACACTGCTTGACCTGCTGAGTTTCTCCAGCATTGTGCTTTTACTTCAGCTACGGTGTCTGTAGACTTATGTGTTTTATTTATGGTGGGATATGGACTGGGTGCAGGTCAGTGTGACCAGGAAGAACTATAGTTCAGTACAGACTAGAAGGGCTGAGGGGTTTGTTTCTGTGCTGTAACATTCTATATTTCCTTGGCCACATTGATCTTTGTACTCCCATTTTTCTGATTTTTATTTACATAGGATGGCACGGTAATCCTAGTGATTAGTACAATGCTGTTACAGCACTCTCTGTAAGGAGTTGGTTCGCTCTCCCCATGTCTGTGTGGCTTTCCCCGGGAGCTTTGGTTTCCTTCCACCATTCAAAATGTACCAGTGATTGTAGGTCAATTGAGTGTAATTGGGCGGCACGGGATCGTGGACTGAAATGGCCTGTTACCGTGCTGTATGTTTAAATTTTAAAAATTAAAATGAAAAAAATAAATATCAGTTCTTTTTGGCATCTGTGCATGAATGACTGGGAAAGTATTTATTATTTGACCCAAATTTCTCTTGAGAAGGTGGTGGTGAAACATTACCTGCTATTGTTACACTATCCTTTTGGAGAGGCAGTCCTAGGAATTTGAATGGCGGTATATTCCCAAATGTGGATGATGTATGATTTGCAGGGCGACCTGCTGATGGTGATGTTCTCATCCCTGAGGTGCGATGCTCAATACTGGAAGACCATGGGGTGCAAAGACCATCAACCTTTCCTCATCTTATTCAAACAATTGTTTATCTTCGCTGTTTTCTGCACATTTCCTCACCCAGGCCCATAGGACATTGGAGCAGAATTTTAACTTCAGGGTGTATTTGCTGAAACCTCTCCTTAGTGATGGCCCTTCACCACTTTTAAAACACCAGACTTAACTCAATACAATATATCCATCTTCCTTCCCAATTGTTTACTGCAGTAGTTACCTGTCAACCTTAAGAAATTTGTTGCTCCTACAGTTTAATTCTGTGAAAGGAATATCAGACAGGCACTGGGCTCCCATTTTAACGAGATCATACTTTAACGTCTTCAGGGAGCCTTCTTCATATCACTTTTCCATGTCCAACTAATATGTTTGTAGGAATCAAGGTAGGACATAATTTGTAATCTATCTTCCAAATTTCAATAAGCATGCAATGCCAAAGTGAATTTTACTCTGATGGATCTTGAGTTACTGGGTTTCGAGTTGACTATATTGGGTGGGATTGGGGCTTGCCACTGTGTTACACAACTTTTCCTTGGTGAGTTAATGCCATTTTGTTTTGCTGCACATTTTAATAAGTTGGACACTTGCAAGTTGCAGCACAGGTGAATCAAACACTTCGAGACTTTCAAGGGTTAATTATTGTATATTTGTCGACAGTCTCCAGTGGAATCAGTTCTGTCTTAAGCAGCCTGATGTTTCTCGAAAGCAAATATGTGCTGCAGAGCAATTTAAGATGAAGTTGTGTGGAATTTTTCCTTAAGGTTGACTGATGGTAACTGTCATACTGATTTGTGGCCTTTCTTCGTCAGTGTCTCTGGAAACCTTCATTAAGCAGCTGTCAGTCTCTGCATTATATTGTTGAGGGCAATTTGCAGGGCCTCGTTTTAGATAAAGTGGCCATGATAACATAAACTCTGGTACTTGACCAGTGGGGGTGGGAGGTGAAATGCTGTACACTACAGGTCCCCAGTAAATAATGAAGATGGAGAGGGCATGACTGCATGCCATTCATTTATAAAGAGCCTTAGCAAATCAATACAGATGTTTAATATTGTTTACAGTTCCAGTAAGTCCTGAAAGTCTGCCGTCTGGTCTGCACTGTCAAAACTAAAGCTGTAGTTATCTGAACAAGGAGATGCGATAAAGTTACAGGACATGAGGGAATACATGTTTGAACATGAAAAAGGTAATGTTCCTGATATGACATATTGCCATAGCAAACCCACTTTATTTGGAAATGCAAAATCCTTTTTCACAAGTGTACATTTGAAAGGAACAGACATGAAGGTCAGGGGAGAGGCCTTTGAGGGTTTTAAAATGAGCAGAATGTTTGTTTATTGTGTTTTATAGTACTTTATAATTCCTAACCCTCTGTGTACAGGAATTGCAGCAAAGATGACAGCTGGAAACCAGGGTCAGGGTGCGGCCAACGGGTGGATGGAGCTGCAGAGCTGGTGGCTGGTTGCACCATACCTAGACGATTTACTTTGGACTCATCTGAAGGATTTAGTTGGGAGTTTTGAGAATGGTCCTGAAGGTGACAGATTTATAGTTCAGGAGTGGAATCTCGCATTTTCCTTACCCAGCATTAACATCAAAAAGTTCCAGGATAGGCTTCCTGATCGAGCACAGAGAAATTACACTGTTTATTTTGTACTCTGTTCATTGGTAATGTAGTTGATATTCTTTTATCTTTTAAGAAACTACTCAATTCAATTTAATTTATCAGATAAAATTGCAAACAATGTGTGCTGACCTGATCTTCCCCTTATTAAAAAAATAAAATTAAAAGCTAAATGAAAAATGCTGCTTGATTTCTGCTAATTGGTCTGTCTCCTGTCTGGCTTACAGCTTTCAGGCACCAAATTCTAAAGGTCTTTGGTTCCTCCTGGATGTCTGTAAATAAAAGACCTTTCTAAAGGTTGTATCCATGCTTCATAAAGTAATTCCCAAGTTTGAATTAAGCAGTTGGAACATAAATACTTAAAACAGTATCAGGATCACTTACCATAAAGGGTAAGGAATTTATGCAATAATGATCCTGAGTTTATTATCAAATACAATGTATAATGCACATGTGCACAAAGCTTCTTCCTTGTTACAACGTTCCAGTTCAGCTGCAGCAAGTAAGAATTTTGGTGCACATGTCAGTGTATATGGCAATAAACTCAAGATCATTGCACCCTTTCCTAGAAAGTGATCCTGACATTGTTTTAAGTGTTTATGTTCTAACTACTCACTTCAAGGTGAATGTTGCCTTCTTGGGAATTATTTTATAAAGCATGGATGCAACCTGTTATTTTGGTGCTGGGGTAAGAATCTTCTCCTTGTGCACAGGTGCTAAAAGTGCAGTTTGGATTTTGAGGCATTATACTCAATGGAAAAGAAAGAATTGGAAACAGTGGAACAAAATAGGGATGGGGGTTACCTAAAATTGGAACAGGTGTTTGGCAAAGCAATCACCCAGTTAGCGTTTGGCCCTACTGCTGTAGAGGTGGCCACACCAGATGTGTTGAATGTGTAGAATAGGTTGGACGAAGTGCATCCGGCATTTTGCCTCAACTGGGAAGGTCTTTTTAAAGCACCGGATGGAGCTGAGCAAAGAGATGAAGATTTAGCACCTTCCATAGTTTTCGTGGGAAATGCTCATAGGATGAAAGGTTGATGGGAAGGGAAGAGTGGACCATGGAGAAAATTATTCCTGTGGAGAGAAGAGAGGAAAGGAAGATGTGGCTGGTAGGTGGGACCTCATTAAAGTTGGCAGATGTGTCAGATGCTGAGGCTGGAGGGGTGGAAGTTGTAGACTAAAGGTAAGCCCTTGTCTGTGAGGGAGAGGTAGGGTGAGTGCAGAAGTGCATGAAATTGAGGCGATCCAGGCAAGGGCTTTAGTCCCAGCTCAGTGCCAATTGGTATCCCAATTACCAATGAGTTAGAAAGATTTGGTATGAGGTTCCACTTAAGAAATTTGGGCACAAAATCTCATCTGAAACTTAAATATGACACAGAGGAAGTCTTGGAGCTGTCTTCAGAATGCGGTATGGATGTCAAAGATTCCATGGAATTGTTTTGAAGAGCAGGGATAGTGACCAAGGCCAGTGGTCAGAGTCCTGAAGCAAAGTTTTGACCCAAAGCTTCGACTGCTCTTTTCCCTCCACAGATGCTGCCTATCATGCTGAGCTCATCCAGTGGTTTGTTTTTTCAGTAGGTCACTATTTATCAATATTTTGCTTCTTTTTTCAAAACTTAAAAAAAACCCCCATAAAACAAGCCCTTCCTTGATGGGAAAAACAGCAGTTCAGAAAGGAAGTATCAGCATTTATCCATGTAAGTATCAGCATTTATCCATGTAAGTATCAGCATTTATCCATGTAAGTATCAGCATTTATCCATGTAAGTATCAGCATTTATCCATGTAAGTATCAGCATTTATCCATGTAAACACTGACAAGTTTGGGATTTATTCTGGATGAGATATTCCTGAACCTGCTAACAGATGTTCACCAGCACAGGAAGTTAAAAGTAGCACGTGAAATTCTCATTCATCGATTTAGTGTCAGTAACCAGACTTCTTTCTTAGCTCCTTCTCGGCTTCTCTTTTTATGTCATATTCTTTCTCCTTCTATCTGCATCCTGACCCCACTCCCTTACGTTTGAGGCAGTTTTTTTTAAACCATTGTAGCGGCAGCTACTCTGCTCCTACAATAACACACACAACCAGACGGGTTGAGCTCAGTGAGCAGACTAGTTTATTGCAGGCTGCTGGGCTGCACTTGTACTCCCAGCCTGGACCTGGCTGGAGTGCGCTGATGTCACCCTGGTGTCACGTGGTCCCCAAGCACGGGTTTCTGAGCCCCGAGCTGGAAGGAAGGGAAACCCCCAATAGTGCCATTTTGGCCGGCTGCCCCGCCGCGTGGCTTACAAACGGGGCCGGTTCGCCTGCCTTGTGGTGAGCCGCCACACCATTACTTTTTAAATTTTCCATTCAAACTCCAACAATTTTCAATATCATTAATATCATTATCAACAATATCAACATGATTTACAATGTTGTATGCATGATACACCAAGTGTGGAGTAAGAACAACACACACACTGTTGAGTCAAGGTCGAAGACTGATTTATTACACTGCCAGCACTGCTTACATTCACTCCCTGCCTCTGACGAGAGGAGTGACGTGATTGCAGTGCCGGCCTCCGACTGCCCGGCGTTCCTGCCATTGGCTGCTGTTTCCCACCATGCAGGAGGTCATGCAGGATGCTGGCTGTTGGTCTCTGCAGGACCCTCGTGATATCTGTGTTCGCCAGCCATTTTGTGAGCCAGGTCGCGACTCGATTTGCGGGCCGCTACAGCATTTCATATTTTTTAATTCCATATAATCTTCTCATGGAGTTTGTGTTTCTTTTTATTCTCTTATGTTCCCCCACCCCCTCCTTTTCCTCGACACTGAACACTTAACACTCAACTAATTATTACTTGCACACAATAACCAAAACAATCACATCAAAGGTATGAAACTTATATTTGGGGAATTTATGGGTTTGTCGAGCTGGCTGCCTACCTTTTTCTGCAGTTTTCCCTCAATGATGGAGGGGAAAATTAGAAAGGTAGGGCAGGGAGGCGAGGCACGGCTGTTTTTTTAACCATGGGTTTGAGCACATAAGCAGATGGCAAAGTTCAACTGACAAAACGGGAGACTTTCCTCAATCAGTGGCATCTGGCACCAAGCACAAGTTCACAGTTGACAAGAAGAGTTCCAAACCAGGAGTACCCTTCAGGGTACTTTGTTTCGGAGCAAGAGGTTTCAGGGGCTGAGGTTCAAATTACTTTATCTCTGGTTTGAGCTGTGATAAATCAGTTCTTTTCACCTCAGTAAATGAGGAATGTGGAAGCTTGAGAGATGGTGCAGAGGAGATTTACCAAGATGTTCACAAAAGTGTCGGAGATCACGCAGCATTTATCAGATAGTCAACGTTGACAAAGGGCTGAGGCCTTACTTCCAATTGATGCTGCGTGTCCTATTGAGTTTGTCAAGCCTTTTTGTGTATTCCATTGAAATCACAGCATCTGCAGGCTTTGCTATTTAACTTACCATGATTTTGCCTGGATTGGAGAATATGTCTAATGAAGAAAGTCATCAACTTTATTTATTGTTCATACCATGCTCGGACGGTAGGATAAGATAGTGTTTCTCCAGAACCACATTTACATATTTACATAGATATAAGCTAGGAAAACAGTTAACACATTGAAATATTAAGGTAATAAGACGCATACACTGAAAGTCCTCGGCATATCTGCACTGGGAGTTCAGGGGCCTGGTGGCTTTGGGGCAAAAGCTGTTGCCCACTCTGGATGTAAGGGTCCCAATTACTTCAGTACCTCCTGCCACATGGCAGAAGAGAGAACAGTTTACACGCAGGATGTGTGGAGCCTTTCACAATGTCTATTGTTTTCTGTATGCATCAAGTGTAGTAGACGTCCTCCATGCTAGGAAGAGATACCCCAGTGGTCTTTTCCATTGACTTCTCTATCCTCTGCATGGTCTTGCGGTCTGAGGTGGTGTTTCCAAACCAGGCAGTGATACAGTTGCATAAGATGCTCTCAATACATCCTCTGTGAGGATAAAGGGTGGGAGGTGGACTTTCCTCACCTTTTGCAGGAAGTAGAGGCACTGCTGGGCTTTCTTGGTTATGGAGCTGGTGTTAAGGGACCAGGTGAGGTTCTCCACCAGGTGCCCATCGAGGATCTTGATACTCTTAACGACCTCAACAGTGGAGATGTCAGTGATCAGGGGAGCATGATCTCCTGGGTCCTCCTGAAGTCGACAACCATCTCTTTTGTGTTTTTAATGTTCAAATACAGATAAAGGTTTACCAAGCTAGGGCTTTTCTCTTCAGAATGATGGAGGATGAGAGCAACTGAATAGAGATATATGAGATAATGAGAGGCGTGGATATGGTAGACAGCCCGAATCTTATTTCCAGGATGGCAATGGCCAAAACCACATGACATCGATTTAAGGTGAGTGGAAAACATTTTAGGGGAGACATAAGAGGTAGTTTTTTTTACAGTTTGTGGTGAGTTCCTGGAATACAGTGTTGGGCCTGGCGGTGTGAAAGAAACTGGTACAATAAAGATATTAAAAAGACTCTTTGACAAGCACAACACAATGAAAGGAAAAATAGAGGTTTTGGACTGTGAGGTTGGGAAGGATTAGACTGAAAGTAGAATGTGTTTAAATAGGTTGGCACAACATTGTGGATTGAAAGATCTGTACATTTTGTTGTTCTGAGTTATTATTTTAAACAATGAAACCTAAGTCTAGTTTTTAAAGGTCTCAAGATTCAAAGGTTCCATTACGGTCCAAACCATGTTTAAGAAATCTATTCCGAAAAATAATTCTGAACAAATCTTATACATGTAAAATAAGTTTGCCCTTTTTCTGTTCAAACCCATCTCACAGTGTAACTATTCATTTTACTGTGTTTTATACTGCTGCATTTGTATATCAATAGCAAGCAAAACAAATCTTTGCATTGTACCTTGATTCAGATGACAATAAATGAAAACTTGACTGGAGTTCCATGAGCTTCCTGGGGCAACTTGGCAGAGGTCAGAGACCCACAGTTTCAGCTTCCCTCAGCTTAGCCAATGCCCTCAACTAAGATTGCCTGACACCCAATGTTAATGAAACATTTCTGCTGGAATGTACATTTTCAACAGATTTCCATCTTTGCTTAATCACATGTATTGTCTTGGGAGCACAAGACCATTTTACCTGCTATATATCAGACATTGACTATGGGAATTCACTCTTTCCCAAAGTGTGGGGATTAATCTCATCGCAGACTTTCTTCCATAATTTTTATTTCAATTATGCAAAAATGCCAGGGACAATCCTCAAGGTAACATGGGATGATTGATATTAGTAAGGAATTTGACAAGCTCCCACATGGCAGACTCATTAAGAAAATCATGAAGCGTGGGATCCATGGAACATTGACTCTGGATTCAGCATTAGATTGCCTGCAGAAGGTAGTAGGAGATGGAACATATTCTGCCTGGAGGTCAGTGACTAGTGGAGTACCAAATCTGAAACTCCTGCTCTTTGTAATTTTTAAAAATTACCTGGACGAAGAAGTAGAAGGAAATTTGCAGATGGCATGAAGATTAGTGGTGTTGTGGATAGCATAGAAGGTTGTTGTAGGTTACGGCAGGATTATAGATAGGATTCAAAATTGGGTGGAGAAGTTGCAGATGGAATTCAATGTGATGTGATGCATTTTGGAAGATTGAACTTGTATGTGGAGTACATGATTATTGGCAAGATTCTTCAGAGTATGGAAGAACAGAGGGGTCCTGGGGCGAAATCCATACATCTCTCAAGGTTTCCGCACAGGTTAATACGGTAGTTAAGGCTTATACTGGCCTTCATTAGTTGTGGAATTGAATTCAAGAGCCACGAGGTGAGGTTGCAGCTCTATAAAACACTGGGTAGACCACACCATGGAACCATAGAAGAATACAGAACAGAAACAGACACTTCAGTCTTTCTAGTCCATGCCAAATTATTATTCTACCTAGTCCTACTAACCTGCAGCCTGACCATAGCCCTCCATATTCCTCCAATCCATGTACCTTTCCAAATTTTTCTTAAAACTTGAAATTGAGCCTGCATTCACTACGTCAGCTGGCAGCTCATTTCACACTCCCACTACTCTCTTTGTGAAGAAGTTCTCCCTAATGTTTCCTCTAAGCATTTCCCCTTTCACCCTTAACCCATATCCTCTGGTCTGTATCTCACCTATGATCAGTGAAAAAAGCCTACCTATATTTACTCTTTCTAGACCCCTCATAACTTTAAATACATCTATCAAATCTCCCCTCATTCTTCTATGCTCCAGGAAATAAAGTCCTAATTTGTTTAACTTTTCCTTGTCACTCAGTTACTGAAGTCTGGGCAACATCCTAGTCAATCTTCTATTCACTCTTTCAATCTTATTGATATCTTTCCAGTAGTTAGGTGACCAAAACTGCACACAATACTCCGTATCTGGCCTCACCAGTTTCTTATACAACTTTACCATAACATCCCAACTCAATACTGATTTATGAAGGCCAATAGACCAAAAGCTCTCTTTTTCCAACCCTACACCACTTTCAGGGAATTATGTACCTGTATTCTCAGATCCCTCTGTTCTACTGCACTCCTCAGTGCCCTACCATTTACTGTGCATGTAATTTCATGGTTTGTCCTTCCAAAATGCAACACCTCACACTTGTCTGCATTAAATTCCATCTGCTATTTTTCAACCCATTTTTCCAGCTGCTCCAGATCCCTCTGCAAGTTTTATATCAATAAAATCTCCAATCTTTGTGACATCTGCAAATTTGCTGATCCAATTTACTATATTATCATCCAGATCATTGATATAGATGACAAACATCACTGATCTCTGAGGCACACCACTAGTCACAGGCATCCAGTCTGAGAAGCAATCATCCACTACCACTCCAGTTTTCCTGTTGTAGTCATTGTTAAATCCTTTTGACTACTTCCCATGAATACCTAGCTTTCTGACTAACATCCCATGTGGGGCCTTGTCAAATGCCTTATTAAGGTACATGTAGACAAGCTCCACAGCCTTTCCTTCATCAACTTCCCTGGTAACCTCCTTAAAAAACTCTACAAGATTAGTTAATCATGATCTACCATACACAAAGTGACATTAACTATCCCTAATCAGTCCTGTTGATCCAAATACTTGTATACCTGATCCCTAAGAACACCTTCCAATATCTTACCTATTACTGATGCCAGGCTCACCATCCTAAAATTTCCAGGGTTACCTTTAGAGCCTCTTTTTAAACAACAGAACACACTTGGAATATTGCGTTCAGTTCTGGTCGCCTCGTGACAGGAAGATGCTTTGGAGAGGGTGCAGAGGAGATTTACCAGGATGTTGCCTGGATTGGAGAACGTGTCTTAAGAGACAAAGTTAACAGAGCTCTGGCTTTTCTTTTTGGAGTGAGGAGGTCATCATGATTATGAGATGCATAGACAGGGAGGACAGGCAGCATCAGTTTCCTAGGGTGAGCAGACATCTGTTTAAGATGAGGAAAGAAAAATTTAGGGGAGATGTCTGTGCAAGTTTTTTGCACAGTGAGTAGTAGGTGCTTGGAATACATTATTGGGGTGGTGGTAGAGCATTTAATAGACTCTTAGATAGGCACATGGATGAAAAATAAGTAGAGCATTTTGGGCGTGAAGGAGGGAAAGTTTAGATTAGTGGTTCTCAACTTTTTTCTTTCCACTCTTATGCCACCTTACTAACCACAGAGCACCTATGACATCTTATGCCATAGGTGCTCTGTGGATAGTAAGGAATTACTTAAAGTAGTATGCGAGTGGGAAAAAAGGATGAAAACCATTGGTTTGGATTGTTGAGTAGGTTTATATAGGTCAGTACAACATCGTGGGGCTGGTCTATGCTGGTCTATGTCCTATAACATGGGATCCACTGACATGTCTATTTTATATCATTTACTGGCAACCCACTCATGCCATGGATAATAGTAATTAAAAGGTTTCGTTAATTTCTCTGAACTTTTCACATGGGCTACATTTGGAACTTTTTGCAATTAATTTTGTTTTGGAGTTTCATCAAAAATTGAAATCACCAGGTAAGATCTGCACACTGACATTGGCTTAGGGCTGAGATGGTCAGTTGTTACAGAAATTTGTGATGGACTGCAGACTATGGACCAATAACTGGTTAAGGGGATTAATGCTGATGGTCTGCAAGGGGCAAAAGTTCTGTTTCTTAGGTGTCTGACTCCAGGAAAAAAGGAACAAGTTTTTAACAGAGCACAAAGTGGAAATTAAATTCAATGTGAGGTTGAGATTTTTTTTTTAAAAATCAGTTTTTAGCAATTTTTTAGAGGAAGTGTCCTGACAACCAAGCTGAGCTTTGAAGTGTAGATGTGAGAATATTGTTGGTTCAATTTTTTAAAATGTATTTTAAAAATACTGCAAGGACAAGCCAGGGAACTAAAGGTTGGTGAGTTCTGCATCATTTATCTACTGGAGGAGTTTCTGAGAGACGAGATCTATTTGAATTTGGAACTTGGAAAGGCAAGGACCGCTAATGGTTTTTTGCATGCAAAATCATGTCTTGAGAATTTGATTGAGATTTTTTGAAGAAGTGACAAAGAATATTGATGAGGGCAGAACCATGGATTTAAACAATGCCTTTGACAAGGTCCTGCCTGGTAGCATGGTCCAAAAGCTTGTGTTGCATGGGATAGAGGGTGAGCTTGTCAGTTGGATACAGAATTTCCAAAATTGGCTTCTTTGTAGGATTCAGAAAGTGGTAGTGGAGGCTTGTTATTTAGATTGGAAGTTGGTGACCAGTGATATGCTACAAGGATCTGTGCTGAGTACACTGTTATTTGTTATCTCTATTATGACTTGGATGACAATATAGTTAATATGGTTGGGGCAGCACGGTTAGTGTAACAGTTAGCGCAATGCTGTTACAGTGTCAATAATCAGGACCAGGGTTTGAATCCCATGCTGTCTGTAAGGAGTTTGTATGTTCTCTCCGTCTCTGTGTGGGCTTTCCTAGTGGGTGCAGTTTCCTCCCACTCTTCAAAAAAACATACCAGGGGTTGTAGGTTAATTGGGTATGATTGGGCGCTACAGGGTCAGGGGCCTAAAGGGCTTACTACCATGCTGTATGTCTAACTTTAAATTTAAATTTGTGGATAACACCAAAATAGGTGATTTAGTGGACAGTGAATAAGGTTATCTAAGATTACAACAGGATCTGGATCAGTGGTCTTCAACCTTTTTTTTTCCTCCACTCACATACCAGTTTAAGTAATCCCTTACTAACCACAGCTGTGTTGCACTTTGGTAGGTTAAACTAGGGCAAGACTTGGACGGTGAATGGTAGATCCTGGGGAGCGTTGTGGAACAAAGAGACTTGGGGATACAAATACATAGTGCCATGTAAGTGGTGACAATGGGAGACTGAGTGTTGAAGAAAATATTTGACATGTTTGCCTGCATTGGTCAGGACATGGAGTGGGTGTGCCACATTACAACTGTACAATACGTTGATGAGACTGCACTTGAAGTATTTTATGCATTTTTGGTCACTTAACTATAGAAATGATATCATTAAGGTTGAAAGGGTGTAGAAAAGCTTCACAAGAATGTTACCAGGACTGGTAGTCTTGAATTATGAGGAGAGGCAGGATAGACTGGAGCTTTTCTTCCTGGAGTACATATCTAAAGAGTGAACACTATTAATATTTATAAAATCATGTGGGGCATTGAGAAGATAAATAGGCATCGCTTTTTCCCAGATTAGGGGAATCTAAAATTAGAGGACATAGATTTAAGGTGAGTGAGGAAATACTTAAAAGGTACCAGAGTAGGATGATTTTAAAGAGAAGATGATGGGCATATGGAATAGCTGCCAGCGGAAATGGTAGAACTAGAGACAATTACAATGCTCAAAAGACATTTGGATGGGAACTAAAAAAATGTGTAAGTTGTGAGGGTTTAATAAATGTAACGATAGTCCTTGCATATTTATAGGAATGGCACTTTTAAAACATTTGTTAGGTATGAAAGATGACCACGTTATTTCAAAAAGTATTTTCCCACACTCTAATTTTATGCATTATTTAGTTCGGAAGTAAGAGTGTAGACGGTTTATGGATGTGCCTATCCACTGAGGCCTGGTGTTAGTGACCTTATCGTCAAATGTGGCCTATTTTAGTTCTGCCTCAATAGATTGATAAACTATGAAGAGACAAATCAATGACAGCCTTTTAGTAGTCTGAGAAACTGCTCATGGCATCTTATTGATCGTTAAAATGCTTTGAGCATTTTTATAATTATGTCTCGAGGATTTGCTCGATTTTTTTATATGTTACATGCTCTTTCTATAATACTCTTGTTTAAACCGGAAATGAGTTGTTTCGTCTCCTTTGACATAGGTGGCCAAGAAATACTGTTCTGTCTAGTGTTTGGATGCTGCAAGGTATTACTTGTACAAAATCTGGAGTCAAAACACCAAATGGTGCATGTTCCTGATTTTTAAAATCAACCAGAAATATCCAAATGTAAAGAACAGCCTCTCATCTATAATTACTGCACCAGGCTTGTCTAACTCTCAAAGAACTCTGACCTCAAATGATTTTAACAAGATAATGTAGTCAGTAATAACCATCTGATGATGCAACTAACACTGATGTACTTGGGATTTTAAATCAGTACAGGAAAAGTGTTCAATAAATAATGGAGGTTATTCCAGTCACCTTTAATTATCCTGCCTTTGGAAATGATTCTGAAGGTTTGATTATGTTGCACGACACTGATGTTAAAGGTCCCCTTGTTTCTCAGGCTATTGCACCCATCTGCAGAGTGCCTTCTCTAACATGCAATGTGCTGATGCAGAACGAGTCTGATACTGACAGCAGGCCATTTCCAGACTTACTTGCTGCCGCCCATCCATTTCAGTTGTGATAATACCATTGCTTTTTGTCAGGAATGTCGAGGTGATGGCTGATTAATGATGTGGAGCTGCTGGTGTCTTTCATCCGAAATGAAGAAATGTTTATCGCAAAAGGGAGAAGCAAAGCAGAATGAAGGTGGATCACGGCTCTCTCAGCCCTATGACTCATTGTATTGGTTTAGTATGCCTTTATTTCTAGCTCTTGCACAGCTGAAGTCATGAAATCTGTGCTTTTAATTCTGAGATGTGGTTGTACACAGGAGGATGCAAAAGGTAACGGGTGGGATTATCTTAGTTTGGCAATCACAGTGGCTGAAGGGTCCTGCTCCTGTGCTGTACCTTTCGATATTCTGAGCCCATGCTGCCCCACATCGGGTAGTAGAATGGGGTGTTTCGAGGCTGCAGACTCCTTTATCCCTGATAGTCCCTGACAAGCAGTCACCCAGCAGTATTTGAGCTGGAATGTTGTGATTGTGCAATCTTGCAGGGAGAAAAATGAAAGCCTTGAAATTGCATTGCTTGTTCAATGCTGATTGTACAGGAATTGATTTGACTTAGTGTAGACTGTGTACTGACAATTTCCTGGTGAAATTATGCCCATTTGGGAAAATTAACCATACGCTTTCTTGCACTACTCACTTTTGCACACCTACATTTGTCTGGAATCAGATGGACACTTCACAATGTCACTATTTGCACACTCATTTCTGCCCTTCCTGACATTTTTGGAGTTTTAGGCGCTATCTAGCAATAGAACAATGAACTCTGTAACTCTTCTCACTAATTAAAGGAAAGCACCGCTGATATTGGGAGATCTGACTGAGCCACTTCAGAACTGAATGCAGGCTTCTCAAATACTTTCTAAAGTCCACAGAATGTACTTAAACTAATAGAAGTGCTTTCTCCGGCAGCCACCTACCCGTATGTACATTCAACAGGTATCTCGGAGATAAAACCACTGGCAGCGTGCCATTACCATGTTGCAGCTGAGACCTGACATGTCTCACAATGCCAGCCAACTAGAATCACCTTTCTCTCCACAATGAAATAAGCAAAATGAAGATGGATTTATATAGTGATAATGTGTTCAGAATTATTTAACATCAACAAAAAAAAAATGTCAAATCCTAATTAACCCCAGCAGCTGATTACCCCATTCTGCCAGGTTAACAACTGGAGTTTACAAATGTTTGGTTGGAAAAGCCCGACACTGTTAGTGTGAAATTACCTTATCTTCAGGTTTGGAAAGCCTATGATTCCTGAGTTTATAGGGCTTACTTCAAGGGAACACAGTAGGAATAACTATAGTTAGCGCACAAGGGCCACATTTACTTAGACTCAAATGCAATGATTAACCATAAGTTGGTTACATTGTAACTGTTCCAATATTGTATCTGAGGGAGCAGAAGCCCGTGGTTTTGAGCAAAGAAAATAAACCCTGAGTGCTGGAGAAGGTGGAGTAAAGTAACAGGGTAAACCAGCAAACTCCATGCCAGCTGACATTTCAAGAGACTGGGTAGAAATTCTCCACTATTGTTTCATCTTCCAACCCAGAGCTGATCTCCTCATTTAACTTTACAGAGGCAGTACCTAGGGCAATATTTGCAGGACTCTGTGGATACAGAAGAGGACAAAGTGGCAAGGAGATGTGAGTGGTCCTGCTAAAGAAGGACAGATTTCCGCATACTCACGCCAGAGAACAATCTGCGGACGTACAGCATCCAGCTACCTGGGCAGAAAATTGGCTGTTCAAATGTAGCAATCCTCTGTTAGTGAAGAAACACAGGTTACACATTAATGGCACTGTATTACTAATCAACCACAATCAGACAGAGAGTCGTGATTAATAGGTTTTAATCACCTTAAAGTGTCAGCACAGCTTGCATGTTGCTGGCCCATTTCCAAGGCAGGTACTTAGGGAGGGGTTTGGGCGTAACAGCCTTTATGGGGATATCTGGGAGGGAAGAGTCACAGTTTCAGGGGGCGGGCCAGCCCATCCAGTACATACATACATCTATATACATAGTGGTTGCACCACATTCACCCTTACTTTTTAAACAAAGTCCGGCAGGGTGGTGTGGTTTAGTGTTCGTTGCAGCTTCGCAATACTTCAAAGTCCCTTACAGATTCAGCCTGTCCGGTGGTATCGCCTGTCACTGTGACCATCGCAGGATCTGCTGTGGCACAGTTGTTGGTTCTCGGGTGATTTCTTGTGCAACAGGTGGTTCCTCTCGTGGCTTAGCGGGGGGGGGGGGTGGGGGTGGGGGGTGGGTGTGGGTTGGTACTGTGGTGCTGTTCGGGTCAGTTGGACTTTGGGGCGTGAATTCAGGAACTGATAGTGAGGCTGGTTGGTCAGGGTAATTGGGGGAGGGGATTGTCCTGTTGGTCATGGGTTTTCCTGCATGCACCAGGTCCCAGATGGAGACGGTGTCCTGTTGACCATCCTGATACTCCACGCAGGCATATTGGGGGTTGACGTGGAGGAGGTGGAGCTTCTCAACCAGAGGGTCAGTTTTGTGGTGTGTGAAGTCCCTTCGAAGCAGCATAGCCCCAGGGTTCCTCAGCCAGGATGGTAATAAAGTTCTGGATGCCGATTTCCCAGGGAAGGAAAAGAGCCTTTCATGTGGTGTTACATTCTTGACCATACAGAGAAGGGACCTGTTAGCTTGGAGCACATCAGAGAGGATGTCTTGCCACCAGGAAGTGCACAGACCTTTCGATTTAAGGGCTAAGAGGACCACCCTTTAAATGGTGGTGTTTTCCATCTCTACCTGCCCGTTCCCCTGGGGGGGGGGGGCGGTTATAGCCCATGGTCCTGGTCATGGCTATACCCTTGGCCAACAGGTACTGGTGCAGCTCATCGCTCATAAAGTAGGACCCTCAGTCGCTATGGATATAGCAGGGGTACCCAAACAGAGTGAAGATGCCACGTGGTGCTTTTATGATCGTGCCCGTGGTCATATCTGGGCAGGGAATGGGAAAGGGAAAGCGGGATTATTCGTCCACGATGTTTATAGAGTATGCATTCCTATTGGTGGACAGGGGAGGTCCCTTAATGTCCATGCTCAGCCGCTTGAAGGGGTGGGTGGCTTTGATAAGGTAGTTTTGTCCAGCTGGTAGAACTGGGGTTTACATTTGGTGCAGACCAGGTAGTGGTGTGTCAACTCCCTGATGTCTTCGACCGAGTAGGGGAGGTTGCGGGCTCTAACAAAATGGTAGAACCCGATGAATCTGGGGCGGCAGAGGTTGTTGTAGAGGACTTGGAGATGATTTAGCTGCGCGTTGGTGCATATCTCCTGGGACAGGGCATTGAAAGGCTCATTGAGCTTCCTGGGCCAGTACAAGATCTTGTAGCTGTTGGTGGATAGCTCAATTCTCCACCTCAGGATCTTGTTGTTCTTAAATTTACTCCGCTGTTTGTTGTTAAACATAAAAGTGGCTGCATGTTGGTCAATCAGCAAGGTGAACGGTTTGCTGGCCAAGTAGTGCCTCCAATGGCATACAGCTTCCACTATGGCTTGGGCCACTTTCTCGATGGCTGAGTGCTGGAGCTCAGGGCCCTGGGGGGTTCTGGAAAAAATGCCACGGGGTTGAGTGTGGTGGCTAGGGTGAAGTTAGATCCATCCCTCTCCATTTGGAAGGTGATGGATTCATCCACAGCATGCATCGCTGCCTTGGTGATGTCGCCCTTGATGCGTGTGAATGCTGTTTGGGCTTCTGCCAACAGGGGAAAGTGGCCTATTTCACCCAGGGATGGGATTTGTCCGCGTAATTGGGGGCCCACTGTGCATAATAGAAAAAGAAGTCCAAGCACATTTTCAGGGCCTTGAGGGTCTGGGGTAATGAGAGTTCCAACGGGGGGGGTGGGGGGGGGGTGGCCCATTGACACCATTCTCCCTCACAGAGCCCAGAATGACCAGCCTTGAAATGCTAAAGATGCATCTATTTTGATTATAGGTCAAATTGAGGCTTTTGGGCACCTGGAGAAACTTGTCGAGGTTGGTGTCATGGTCCTACTGGTCATGTCCATGTAGGGAAATATGACCTTGAGTCCATAGTCATCGACTATGCGGCCCATCTTCTTCTGGAAGACAGAGACCTCATTGGTGACACTGAAAGGGACGCGGAGGAAGTGGTAGAGGCAGATATCCGCCTCGAAGGTAGTGTATGGGCTGTCTTCTGGCTGGATTGGTAGCTGATAGTCAAGAAAACCTGGATCTGGGTGATCTTGTTGACCATGTTGGTGATGTGGGGGAATGGGTAGGCATACAGCAGGGTGAAGTGGTTTATGGTCTGACTGTAGTGAATGACCGTGTGTTGTTTCTCTCCGCTTTTTACTTCCACTACTTGGGCTCTCAATGGGCTGGTGCTGGGTTCTATGACCCCTTCCGCTAGGAGCCATTTGACCTCCGCTTTAATGAATGCTCTATCACCAGGGTTGTACCATCTGCTCTTAGTGGCTACTGGCTTGCAGTCAGGGATGAGGTTCTCGAATGGGGGCAGTGGTGGGACCCAGAGAGTAGAGAGGCCACAGGTCATGTTCGGGGGGGTGGGGGGGTGGCTGGCTCAGGAGTTTGGTGTTGCAGACCATGAGGGGTGGATGGGGGCTAGTCCCAGTATGACTGGTGCACCGAGGTACAGTTCCTGTACCTCGGTGCACCGCACAGTCGGTGTCAGTGTGCAGCAGCTGCTGATCTTGGTCAAGTGGGATTTGGAGGCCAAGGAGACCATACATTGTGTCGGGGTCACCATGAGGGAGTTTTGCTGTACAGTATTTGGGTGGATGAAGCTCTTGGTGCTTCTTGTATCAAATAAACCATTCGTAGTGTAGCTGTTTACCTCGATGCTCATTCTGGCTTTGGCCAGTTGGTGCAGGCTGTCTTGACCAAGGACAATGGAGGCGAGCATTTGATAGCTGTTTGTGTTGCTACTGTGTTAGTTCGGGGGCACTCGCCAAGATGGCTGCCCACATGTTGAGCACACAGTGCTGTCCCTTGCCGCCGGAAGTGGTGCCGCCCTGGTTTGTCTTTCCCAGGATCCCGTCAATCCATCCCCAGCCACTGGAAATTACATCTGAGGTGGAGCCGGAAATGGGGCAGTCCAAGATGGACTGTTGGCCCCACGCGACGCTGCTGGGGGAAGATTGGGACCGACATACTTTAGCGTAGTGTTCTTTCTTCCCACAAGAGGAGCATGCGGCACTCGTGCTGGGCAGCTCTTCTGAGAGTGCTTCCCATGCCCTCAGTAGCACTTCTTGTGCCCGATGGCGGTGGCAGTGACGTGGGACCACGTGTCCCAAGATGGCAGCACCCATGTCCCCCATGCTGTGGCTGCATTGCCCAAAAAGAATACTTCAGGACTTCATTGCGCTGTCTCCAGTGATTTAGCTAAGTTCACTACTTCCTGCAGGCTCCTTTTCTGGGCGTCTCTGTCTGATGTAGTCAGAGCTGAACCCGGCTTCGCACGCTTCCCATATTAGACCTTTGAGGTGGGCGGCTGCAGAGATTTTGTGGCAGTCGCAGGCTCGCCCCAGCTGCCACAGTGCCCTCATATACTCATCAATCGACTCACTCAGTGCTTGCTTTTGATTGCCCAGGAGGAATTGTGCATTGCCCAGGAGGAACCCACAAGAGAAAATGCTCTCCTGGATCTAGTGTTGTGCAATGAGATAGGTAGAGTAAATGATGTAATAGTCAGAGACCATCTGGGAAATAGCAATCATAGTATGATTGAATTTCTCATTCAGATGGAAGGGGAAATAGTTAGATCTAAAACTAATATATTATGCTTAAACAGGGGTGACTACCATAGGATGAGGGAGGAATTGGGCAGAGTGGACTGGGAGCACAGGCTAATTGATGAAACAGTTGAGGAGCAGTGGAAGATTTTCAAAGAAATATTTTGTAATGCTCAACAAAAATATATTCCGGTCAGGAAAAAGGGCAGCAAGAGATGGAAAAATTAACCGTGGTTAA
This sequence comes from Narcine bancroftii, assembly GCF_036971445.1. Classification (NCBI taxonomy): domain Eukaryota; kingdom Metazoa; phylum Chordata; class Chondrichthyes; order Torpediniformes; family Narcinidae; genus Narcine; species Narcine bancroftii. Next base: position 447,646,683 of record NC_091469.1, on the reverse strand, counting down.
TAAAGGAAATAAAGGAGAGTATAAAATTGAAGGCACAGGTGTACAAAGCTGCAAAGTGCAGTGGGAGACTGGAAGATTGGGAAAACTTTAAGAGACAACAAGGGGTTACAAAGCAGGTAATAAGAAATGGGAAAAAGGATTATGAAAGTAAATTGCCACAAAATATAAAAGCAGAAAGCAAAAAATTTTATAAATATATAAAACGGAAGAAGGTGGCCAGAGTTAATATAGGATCCTTGGAGGATGAGAAAAGAAAACTGGTAGCAAAATATGAGGAAATGGCCGAGGCATTAAACAAATATTTTGTGTCAGTCTTCACGGTGGAAGACATTTCCAGCATGCCCAAGTGCAGAGTTAAGGATGCGAATGTTGGGGAGGGCCTTGATAAAATAGTTGTTACAAAGGAAGTAGTGATGGAGAAACTAATGGGACTAAAGCCAGACAAATCACCTGGTCCTGATGATATGCATCCAAGGGTTCTGAAGGAAATGGCAGAAGTTATAGTTGGTCATATACCATGGTCCTGGCAGACTGGAAGACAGCAAATGTCACACCACTTTTTAAGAAGGGATGTAGGCAGAAGACTGGAAATTATCGGCCAATTAGCTTGACGTCTATAGTTGGAAAAATGCTTGAAGCCGTCATTAAAGATGAAATAGTGAAACTTTTGGAACGTAAGGGTTCAATCAAGCAGACGCAGCATGGTTTTAGAAAGGGAAGATCTTGTTTGACAAACTTGTTAGGATTCTTTGAGGATATAATGGGTGCGGTGGATAGAGGGGAACAGGTTGATGTTGTATATTTGGATTTCCAGAAAGCGTTTGATAAATTACAGGAAAGTGGAGTCCGGGGAAGTATATTGGCCTGGATTGAAAATTGGTTGTCTGACAGGAGGCAGAGAGTCGGGATAAGTGGGAGTTTTTCAGGTCGGCAGGGAGTGGTAAGTGGGGTGCCGCAGGGGTCAGTGTTAGGCCCACAACTGTTCATCATTTACATTGATGACTTGGAGGTGTAGCCAAGTTTGCGGATGACACCAAATTGAGTGGAAGAGCAAATTGTAATGAGGATGTGGAGAGTCTGCAGAGGGATATAGTTAAGCTGGATGAGTGGGCAAAGGTCTGGCAGATGGAGTACAATGTTAGTAAGTGTGAGGTTATCCACTTTGGCAAGAAAAACAAAAGAGCTGAATATTATTTAAAGGGTGAAAAACTACAGCATGCTGTTGTGCAGAGGGACTTGGGAGTGCTTGTGCATGAATCACAAAAAGTTAGGTTGCAGGTGCAGCAGGTTATTAAGAAGACAAATGGAATGTTGGTTTTCATCGCTAGAGGAATTGAATTCAGGAGTAGGGAGGTAATGTTGCAACTATAAGATACTGGTGAGACTGCACCTGGAGTACTGTGTCCAGTTCTGGTCTCCATATTTGAGGAAGGATATACTGGCTTTGGAGACGGTCCAGAGGAGGTTTACTAGGTTGATCCCTGGGATGAAGGGGTTGACTTATGATGAAAGATTAAATTGTCTAGGATTGTATTCGCTCAAGTTCAGAAGAATGAGAGGAGATCTTATAGAAACATATAGGATTATGAAGGGTATGGATAGGATAGATGTAGGAAGGTTTTTGAAGCTGGCCGGGGAAACTAAAATGAGAGGACACAGTCTGAAGATTCAGGGGAGTAGATTTAGGACAGAGATGAGGAAAAATAGTTTTTCCCAGAGAGTAGTGAATGTTTTGAATTCTCTAACCAGGGAAGTGGTTGAGGCTGCCTCATTAAACATATTTAAAATTCGGTTAGATAAATTTTTACATGATTTGGGGAGAAGGCAGGTAGGTGGAGTTAGGTCATAAATTAGATCAGCCATGATTGTATTGAATAACGGAGCAGGCTCGATGGGCCATTTTTGGCCTACTCCTGTACCTACTTCCTATGTTCCTATATGACATTCATCTGGGCCCGGTACTGGCTCTGCAGGAACTCTTTCACTTCAGAGTAAGTAGTAAAGTCTCTTATCACTTGGAAAACCTGGTGACCGACCCGAGAGAGAGCACTTCCCTCTTGTCTTCTACGTTCTGCACGTTGTTGCGCCTCATGAATGCGTTAAGGCAGTGAACCCACTGGTCGAACTTAGTTGAGGCCTCTGGATCCTTGAGGGTTGGTGTCTAATTTATGCAGCTTGTCCATGGTCTAAAATTGAGCTGATTAAATTGTATTACCAATCAACCACAATCAGACAGAGAATCACAATTAATAGGCTTTAATCACCTTAAAGTGATAGCACAGCTGGCATGTTGCTAGCCCGGTTCCAAGGCAGGTACTGAGGGAGGGGTTTGGGCGAAACAGCCATAATGGGGATATGTGGGTGGGAGGAGTCACAGGTTCAGGGGGCGGACCAGCCCATACAGTACATATATACATCTATACATGGTGGTAGCACCAGTGCAGTGAGGACATGTTGCTCCTATTGGTGTTCTTATAGAGTGTTCAGCTTCTTTTGTATGGCTGAGAGCAGGTCTCTGGCTAGATCGAACTAAGTCTGCATTGGAGCTGCAAGATAACATGGACTCAGTCTAGGTTTCCTGCACAGGAGCTGTCACGTACACCAGAAAATCTGTGTGAAGGGATTGTTGCTCACCTTCAGAATAGAAATGTGTCTGTTTTGGCAGTAGCATCACTAGGGTTGGTGTCACCCAGTGCGGTAACTGATGGTGTCATTGCCCCCGACCCCCACCATGGACCTCCTCCCATACCAGACCACACAGAATCCTTAGTAATGTTTTTTGTATTAATGTTACTCGGAAATCGAAATTCCCGTCTATCACTGAATGTAATGGCAATAGTAGGGAGATAAAGCACCAGAAACTTTGACAAAAGCAGCGACCGTAAAAACACCAGCAGCAATGAAAACAACAGCGGGGATCTGTAGCGCATGCAGATGAAACCACGTGGTTCGAAGCGTCATTGTAATTGGATAATAATGACAACTTTGACCGGAGCACAGTAGAAGGTTCAAAAAGTAAATTAGCATAAAGTTTGAGCCTTGTCAATATATTGATACATGTAATGTGGGCGTACAAAAAAAAGATTTTGTTGCTATAACGACCTAAATTTATAGACAGTCATTTTGGTGTCACCTCCTCTGATGGTGTCACCTGGTGCCGTCCGCACCCCTCGCACCCCCCAGGTGATGCTAGTGTGTTTTGGAGTTGAGGTCATGGTGGCCTGGCTCTGCAAAACTTCCTGCAAAAGCTTAGAACTAGACTCCGCTACCCTGCCTGGGCTGAGACTGGGCAATTCAGTTGAAGGCTAACTTAACTTATGAGATGTGGATATCTCAATCCTAAAATCAGGAAACACTGAAAAGTGCTGCCACACAGAGAAACTTGGACATCATACCAACAAGATTACTTGGTAGAACTAGGCGCTCTCAGAATAACTGGAGGAAGCTGCTGCAAGATACGCCTGGATAAGACCCCCTTCTCCCAATGAGGTATATTTCTTCTCAGACATGTAGAGTTGATATTGAACATGCTCTTTTCTTTGGCAGGATAAGAGGAGGATTTTCACTTCTCCTTGCCTTTACTTCTAACTTTAACCTCAGCACCACAGACATCAATGTCTTTGAAGGTGCTTTCTTTTGCTTCCCTTTCTCATCTTGACAGGGGCACTGGACCCAATGGCACCTTTTCATGTGGCCTATCAGGGCAGAGAAAGGAAAACTTGCTTTGCACATGTGACAATAATGGAATCTTGATCCTTGATATAATTGGACGATTGTGATAAACTCCCTCTTTCTAAAAGCCATTGAACACAATTTTATAAATGTTGCTCTAGCTAGTTGCAAGAAAAAAAATCAAGGAAAACACTACTGACATCAGCCTTTAACTTCAGATTGCTATGTATTTAATAATCCAGAAGATGGCGCTCCTTGGTGGCTCTCTGTGCATCACCAGTCCTTCACTTCAGTCCGCCAGGATATCAAACATGCAGGCAGTCATCTGGTTAATTTTCTTTATTTTTCCCAAATTCTGTGCACCTGCTCTCCATCTCCATGCCCCTTGAGACTTTGCATTGAAGTTATCTCTTTGGTCAGGTTTTTTTGTGTCATGGGGGTTGGGGGGGTGGGGGTAAAATCTTCTACCTGCTACCTGTGCTTGGACTACACTGCTTCTGCCAGTGGGGGCCCTGGTTTCAGTCCACTGCTGGGATCCTGGGACAGGGCAGTGTAGTGCAGGGCCTATCTCAGCAGAAGAGCAGGCTGCATTCACAGAGGTGCTTGAATAGTTAGTCAGGCTCCATCCCAGATTGGAGGCTGCCAAAGTTGTCTCTGAAGTTGAATGTTTGAGATGTTTTTGGGATTCAAGAACACTTAAAAGAAGGGCATCTCAGGCCACCACACCAGCCAAACTCTCCTCCACTGACTTTGTCTATACTTCCCACAGTCTTGGAAAAGCTGCTAACGTGGAAGGACCCACACCTCTGCGGCCGTCTTCTTGTCTCCTTCCTCTGATGGGCAGAAGATACTTGTGTTTGTAAACACAAATCTCCAGATTCAAGGACAAGTTTTATCCTGCTATTATCAGATTACTTAAATAGATTTCACACTGGCAAAAGATGATGTCTCATACTGTTTGAAACTTACTTTTCTCTATGCCCTGTGCTATTTGACTTAATGTAACTACTCCCAACACTGCTGTTTTAGTTATTTGTTTTTTTTTTAACCGTTATTCTGCCTACGTATGAGTTGATTTGCTTGCAAGACACTCAAAATGATGTTTTGTTTTATTACCTACATGTGACAATAAAACTATTCAAAACCATTAAAATAAATAAGTGACTAAAATTACAAATATAATTTAAAATTAAAGAATTGAAAAACAAGCGCAGGAAAATGCTATTAATAATATTTAAGCTAACTTTAATACAAATGATCTCAAAAACTCCCTTAACCTTTCTCCGGCAGTTAGTTTCTCTGATTAATTTTACAAAGATATTTCAGCAATATTTTGAGGTTAAAATATAGCTTCAATGAACAACACCTAGGAGTGCATGCAATACAGTCAGGCCCAGAAATACTGCACTCCCTCTCTTCTCTGACACCCCCTTGGTCTGAAGGGGTTTTGCTTCAAGTTTTGTTCTGGGATGCAACTTGTCAGTGAGCAATTTGTAGGTGGAGGATAGTGATGTGAATTTGGTAATCTTTCTCCTTATTTCGAACTCCATTGACTATTTTTTTGTATAAACACAGGAAAAAGCTTGATAGCCTTGGTCTTGTTACTGCAGTGCTTTAGGAATTGCGATTTGGATGGACGATGCATTTTAAGGAAACTGGTGAAACTGAACTCCGGAAGTTCCCATTTACCTCACACAATGCGGCCTCAACCCTTACTCCATGTCACCCTCATGCCAAATTCAAGAATAATCTAAAGTAAAACACAAAATTCTTCAGACATCATGAGTGAAGTAAAGACACAATGCTGGAGAAACCTAGCTGGTCTAACAGAATACTGCATGTAGCAAAGATAAGGATACATAACCAAGGTTAGGTACATAACCAACTTTGGGTCCATGCTCCTCCCCCCTTCTCCCCCCATCCCTCCACCTTCCCACCATTTTGTTCAGGAGCCTGACGACATTTTTTTCATACCTTGATGAAAGCTTGAAACGCCAGTTATGTATCTTTATCTATGCTACATGTTGTACACTGCTGAGTTTCTCCAGCTTTGTGTTTTTGCTTCCAACACAATCTCCTAGTTCTTTTACTTCCTTCTCCTGTCAAGTAAATGATGACAGAAATGTCATGATCACATCTTCTAATGGTTTCAGACTCCACATCGTGCACAGCAACTAGGCAGAGCTGGTGTGCTATTGAAGAACACAAAGTGAAGTTGAGCAGTAATAGTCCATCACTCCCTGAAGTGTTAAATATGTTCCATGCTCGCTACAAGCAGGGAGTCAACAGGAAGTGGCATTCAACAACTCCAAGCATTGTTGCACCCGTGGTCACGCTGGTAAAGTTACGATAGCCTCTGGCGGGTGAACTCACAGAAAGTGACCGGCCCAGATGGAGTCTTGGGGACATGTCTGGAGACCCTGCGCAGATCAACTGGCAGACATATTCACAGATATCTTTAATCACTATCTGTATCAGGTCACAGTCCCCACTTGCTTCAAGGTGGCCACCATCATACCAATAATGAAGAAAAAGTACAGTAATGTGCTGTAATGTCTACCGACTGGTGGCTCTGACATCCACCACCATGAGGTGCTTTGAACTCCAGCCTCCCAGCTAGCCTTGACCCACTTCAATTTCCCTACTGTCCAAAGAGACGCACGCAGGCACCATCTTCCTCGTTCTCCACTTGGCCCAAGAATTTGAGGACACTTTTGCTTATAGACTACATCTCCACCTTTAATTCCATAGTCCCCAGAAACTCATTCCTAACCTTTGGGATTGAGGCCTTAATGTCTCCCTCTGTAATTGGATTCTTGAGTTCCTGTATAACAGGCAACAATCAGTGAAGATAGGTAACAAAATCACACTCAGCACCAGCACATCTCAAGGATGTGCACTCCGTCCCCTTGTACACTGCCTCTCTAACCCAACTGTGCAGACAAATACTGTTCCAACCCATTCTTCAAATTTACTGTCTCACCTCGGCCTTGATAAAGGTCCTGTCAGCCGCACAGTAGCGCCTGCTCTTGGCTGCTATAAGCTTACAGTCCAGCATCAGGTAGATGAAGAGGGATGGAGGGGGCACCTGTCGGGTGGAGACCCCGCAGATGGACTGGAGGCAGGTGCTGGATTTTGTGCTGTGGATGTTGAGTGGGCCACTGGAGGTAAGGGTGAGGCCATGGAGGTGACACTGGAAGTGAAGTCCCAGGATAACCGGGCAAAGAGCTTGGGCATGACCAGCAGCCTGAACCCTTGGTATGCTCCCCCCTCCCCCCTCCCCCCAACTGTCGTTCACCAGCAGCACCCTAGTGCTGTGATGGTGTGGTCCTGAGCTCTGAAGGCGATAGTGAATTTTGCTGGATATTCTTTGAGTTTCAGCATTTGGACCACGTTCCCGTGCACGAAGCTCTCAGTACCACCACTATCAAACAGGCATTTTATTACCTTCCCTTCACAGCGATGTCCATCATTGAGTGGCCAAGTCCGTGGGGAATGTCCTCCATTAGCGTAGTGGACACTAGGACTGCCTCAGGGTCCAAGTTGCTGCTCCCCGACGGTTGTGGTGAATAGCAGTTAGTGGTTGTCTTTAGTGCGTGGTCTTGCATGCGCGTGTGGTGACCTAGTCATCTGGTCGGCGAGTCATGTGAGTTGGGGTGGACGGGGGTTGGCCGATGATGGCGGCGCCCAGGAGACGCACATGGCGTCGGCATATTCGGGCGACCCGTCCAGAAGTAATGTTACCGGTGTGGGCAAAAGTTGGACGATGAAAGATGGCGACGCCCATAGTGAGCATGTGGCGGCGGCATGGTTGGACGACTGGGTCGGAAGTGACATCGTCGGTGCGGGCAGAAGTGGCGGGCGAAGTAATGGGGCTGCCTGATATTTGCACGTGGGAGTGTCCAGAGAGTTGGAAGGAGCTCCCAGTTGGTTGCGGAGGGCCGCAGCACTCCCAGTGGGTTTGGAGAGGCATGCTTTAGTGAAGAGCTCTTTCTTGCCTCATCAGGACCAGTGCGAGTTCCGTGCAGGGCAGTTCTTTTGGGAGCACCTGGCCAACCCACACCGGGACCCACAGTACTTACAGTGGTGTACTGGGTTGGCGGCAGCGATCGTCTCTTCCACATGGGGCTCCTCAGCGACTGCTGTCATCGGCCAGGCCGGAGGATGGGGGAGTCAAGCATCGAAGACCTCTACGTGGTGAGCTGCAGCTTCTAGGGAGCGGACCAACTCCATGATCCTGGTAAGGGAGGGATAATTCTCCTCCAACCATCTCTGTCGAGTCACCCTTGACCACAGCCCTCACACACAGGCATCTCGGACAAGTTGCTCCATTAAATTTAGTTGCCTTTACTTTCCCTTCCCCTCTTTTCCACAGCCATCCTTCCCTTCACTGCTGTTGTCCTCTCCCTCCTTTCTCCACCTATCATCTCCTGCCTTTTCCATCCCCTTCCCCTATCCTACTCATTTGTTCAGACGCTTGCTGGCATTTTCTCATTCTTTGATGAAGTGCTCTAGCCCCAAACGTCGATTCTGTATCTTCACCTTTGCTACATAAAGGACACTGTTTGACCTGCTGAGCTTCTCCAGCATTTTGTGTTTTAACTTCATCCACGGTGTCTACAGAATTTTGTGAGATCCTTTGCACCCCAGACCCACTCTCTTCTTCCTCTTCCCATCAGGGAAAAAGTTAAAAAATGTGAAAGCATGAACTAACAGGCTTAAAAACAGTTTGCTCCCTGCAGTCATCAGACTCCTGAATTAACCTCACAACAATGCTTCAAATTAATTGATCTTCCATTTCATTGTAACTCTACTCTGTAAATTGTGCTCTCCACACAGCTGTGTGGAAGTCAGAATGCTCGTAGAATAACCCTTCTCAATTTACTAGGTATAATGTCACAAATAAACTTAAACAATGACATAAGCCCAATACAAAAACATGAGACCCAAGGTGAATTTCATTTTGGATTTGTATATTAGGATTGTGCAAATTAAGCCACATAGTGATATTGTTACCTGATGGAAAAAATAGACAAAAGTATCGTTGATATTAACCAATGCCTATTAATCTATAAGCAACTCACAAATTACTGGAGGAAGTCAGGCAGCATCCATGGAAGGCAATAGATAGTCAAAGTTTTGTGCTGAAACCTTTCATCAGGTTCGGCAAGTAACAGGGCCGAAGCCTGGATAAAAGGCTGGGGGAGGCAGAGGAGCATGAGCTGGCAGGTGACAGGTGTATGCAGGTTGGAGGGGAAAGAAATGGGAAAAAATGGACAAAGCTAGGAGGTGAGAGGAGGAAGAGGCTGAGGAAGATGGAGGGAGGGAGGGAAGGAAGGAAGGGGGAACTGAAGAAATGAAGGTACGGGTGACAGCAGGTAGAGAGGGTGGGGCAGGATAGATGAAGGAAAACAGGAGGAATTGGACCAGAGAGATATGGGAAAGCAGAGGAGAGGGGGAGGGGGATGCTTCCTTAAAATGGAGAGTCGATGTTGATGCCATCTGGGAGATGCTGCTGGGTGGAGCAAAGGTGTTGCAGGAAGTGATTCTCCCATTCTGTGGCCAGTCTCCCCAATGTACAGGAGTTTGCAGATCATTAAAAAAAATATCTGTTTGAGGACAGTGAAGAAAAGCACTTGAGACTGCAAAAATGTGGCGACTGGAACTTACTCCTGAGAAGAAGAAAGCTGGGGAGGGAAATAAGCAATAGATAGGAAGATATTTAATAGTGCAGGAGAACAGAGTGCATGCTCATGAATATGCAATGATAGCAGGAGCGGTCAATTAGAGAGCACAGTAACAGGCCCTTCTGGTCCATAAGCCAAATACACCAATTAACCTACAAACCCTGTATGGTTTTGAAAGGTGGGAGGAAACCCATGTGGTCACAGGAAGAACATACAAATTTCTTACAGACAAAGCCGGATTTAACCCCAGGTCACTGGGTCTGTAATAGTGTGGTGCTAACCACCATGCTGCGTTCATCAAAAATTAGACTGGGTGCCTTACTTTATTTAATAGCTGATCTTCTGCCAATAAGTGTAGTGAGATTACATTAGAACTGCGTTAAACCCTAGATAGACCACAGCAGAAGAGAAAACTATATAGAGAGCTCCTATGGCTAGCAAGGGCTGTTCCTCTTGGTAACAGAGTCAGCAGAAGAGGCTGTTCCTCCTGCAGTAAGCAACATAACCTCCTCTTCTATGGTCTGGCTATTAGCAGCAAAGACCATTCCTCTTGAAAGAAAGATCTATTCCAGGCAGTTAGATCTGCCTTATCACCAGGCTCAATCAGCTCCTGAAAACAGCAAGAACTGCTTCCTTTCAAATAGGACAAGCAGCAAACATCTCTGTTGCTGTAATCTGCTTCAGAACCCAGGAAAGTCTGCCACTATAAACAGCAGGGGTGGCTTGTGTAAACTGCAAGGACTGTTCCTGAAAATAACGAAGAGTTCACCTATAAACAACAAGGAGTGTCCCTGATCCAGCAAGGAGTGTCCCTGAACCAGCAAGGAGTGTCCCTGAACCAGCAAGGAGTGTCCCTGATCCAGCAAGGAGTGTCCCTGAACCAGCAAGGAGTGTCCCTGAACCAGCAAGGAGTGTCCCTGAACCAGCAAGGAGTGTCCCTGTACCAGCAAGGAGTGTCCCCGTAATCAGCAAGGAGTGTCCCTGAACCAGCAAGGAGCGTTTCAGTAACCAACAAGACTGTTCCTGAAAACAGCAAGGACTATTCCTCCAAGCTGCAAGGACTGCTCCAGTAAGCTCCAAGGACTGCCCCTGTCAGCTGAAAGGAGTGACTCTTACAGTAATTGAGGTGGTACACCACCGGCCTACTGCAAGGGGCAACATCTGTACCTGCAGGAGTGTACGAGGACAGGACAACACCAGGCCCGCTGTCAATCAGTCGGTCTGAAAGGATCAAGCCCCACCCGGTCAAGAGTCAATCACCCTCCGGGATATAAGCCTGCGCTGGCCTCCTGAGGCCTCACTCAGAGTTGCTGCAGCCACAGCCAGCCTGGCTCTGTGAAAGTCTTTGTGGATTATCTTTATCTTTATCTTTTGATGAAAGTCAATGAAAATCAAAAGAATTGTAAATACTGGAAATCTGAGATTAAAAAAACCCCAGATGATGTTGGAAACATTCTTCAGATCTGGCAGCATCTGTGAGATAGAAAACAGGTTGAACTAGAAAAAAGAGAAAATAGTTATTTTTAAATTGCACAAGAGGTGGGGAAGGGATAGATAGGGCAAAGGAAATATATAGAGTATGAGCAGGGTTGAGATGGTGACAGTCTGTTGAAGTCATCTAGTTTATACATTAATGATAAAACATTCTGAAAATAAAGGGAGATATAAAGGCTTTGAACTGCTCTAAGAAAAGCCCAACAGATGAGGCAACATCAGTGCAAAAGGTAAATTCAGTTAATATTACAGAGCAGAACTGGCCATTTCTGATGTTAACAGTGAGGTAATTGCTGAATTCAATATTGTGTCCCAAGTCTGCAACCTGCCCAGATCAAAACAAAATGCTCTTCCTCAAGGTTACACTGGGTCCCAATGGAAATATCCAGGGAGCCACAAATGATATGAACGTGTTGGCAGATAATTGCCTCTGTGAATAGACCAAAGGTGTCCACAAACCATAGAGGAGACCACAATGTGAGCACAAGAGAGAGAATAAAGTTCAAATGAAATGTTGTTTTACCTGAAAGTATTGCTTGAGTCCCAAAGTCAAGGGAAGGTCTGTTACATCTTGATGAAGTGTTCACATCCAAAATGTAGACCTGCTAAGTTCCTCCAGCAATTGATTGTCTGCTGAAAGGACAATCAATTGCATCTCCTATAGTTGCATGTGGAAGTGACAGGATAAAAGGAATGGTTAGTGGAGGAGAAAGCACAGATAAAGGGAATGGTTAGTGGAGGAGAAAGGACAGATTAAGGGAATGGTTGGTGGAGAAGGAAGGACAGATAAACGGAATGGTTAGTGGTGGAGGAAGGACAGATTAGGGAGTTGAGCATCTTCAGATCCTGGGGGTTGTGAAGAGAACTGTTCTTTTTGAATGCTGATAAAGGGGAGACAGGTAAGATTATCTGGTGTGGAATCCTGGTGGAAATTGGAAAGGATGATACATTAAATATGGAGAATGGGTGGGGTGGAAGGTGAGGCAGATTATGATGATGAAGTTATAAGGTGGGAAGAAGGTGAATTGCATCAATCAAAATGACATGAGTGTGATTTTTGTTAAATTAACTAAGAAGGCATTGGGCAAACTTTGTCAACTTGCAAGGAGCTGTGAACTAAATGAACCATTATGCACATGGGAACCGATTCCTGTGTCTGATTGCTAAGCTGGGTTATGTTGAAAATCAAAGGGCATAGATTGAAGGTAAGAGGGGAAAAGTTTAAAAAAGATTTGAGAGGCAAGTTTTTTATGCAGGGAGTTGTAGGAGCCTGAATCATGCTCTCAGGAGAGCGGGTGGAAGCAGATACAATAGTGGCTTTTTAAGAGTCTTCTAGGCAGTAACGTCAATGGGCAAGGGATGGCAGGACATGGAACATGTGCATGAAGATGGGATTAGTTTATATTGGCATTATGGTGGGGTAGCTAATGTGGGTTAATAGGCCTGTTTCTGTGCTGTACTGTTTTATGTTCTGAGTTCATCCAGGGTTACAGAGAACTGTACTTGTGAAAAGGGTCGCTTAACAAGGAAACTCTGAACAGGAGTAATCATCTGTAGAGATGGGGATGAGTCTCTTTGAGTGATTGCTGGCATGAACAACGTTCAGAATGAAAATTAGAGAGAATTACGCAAGTTGAAGTTAAACTTAGAAATAAGAATTCAATTGTGTAAGGGCATTGCAGCATTAATGTCACATTCATCTTTTTTTGCTCTATCATCTTTCGATCTTGGGTAGTTTTTAGTAAAAATGTATTCTGTTTAGCATTGCAATTGTATCAATTCTAGTATGTTTTAGAAACGTTCTGGATAATGGTACTGTGACAAACTTGGCTGGTTTTACCCCACTCAAATGAATTCCAGCAAAGAACAATAACTAACGTAGGAGCTGAATTCTCATGGATCTTGTCTTGGCTGAGTGACTCTCAGAATTCATGAGTTTTAAAATGGTAAATTTTTGGATGGCTATGGATAAAAATAAGATGACTTTGAGGGAGAGTGCGAAATAGGGGGAAGGCTAATTACAATATTATAAGGCAGGAGCTGGGGAGGGAAGGGCTGCAATTGGGCAAGTCCACATCTGACATGTGGAATTTGTTTAAAGGGCAGCTTGCTAGTCAGAATTTAGGATCAACATGTTCTATGAGGAAGAAAGGCAAAGGTGGCTTGGTCTGGGGACATTGGATGATGAGAAATGTTACACGTCTAGTCGAAAGTTAAAAGGAAACACGTAAGATTTAGGAAAATGAGATCAATCAGGTGCCCTTTGTGGGAATATATAAGAAGCAGAACCGAACCAAAATAGGGAATTAAGAAGGTTAAAGGGACCATGAAATATCCATGGTGAGTAGGATTAAACATGAACATTGATGGATTTATGGATAGTGGAGAAAGTTGCGATGGACACAAAGGATAGAAAATACAAATTCGTGGATGGTATCACCGTTGATGGCCGAACACATGGAAATAGTGAATCAGAATACAGAATGGAGATCAAAAATCTGGTTGGATGGTGCCAGAACAACAATCTTGCTCTCAATGTACCAAAACCATGGAGCTTTTTGTTAATTTTCAGAAGGGGAGGCTGAGGGACCAGCATCTGTCTGCATTGATGGGACAAAGGTGAGAACCTTGAAGTTGCTGGGAGTCCATATTTCAGAAGACCTCTCCTAGAGCCAGCACATTGAGGCAACCATGAGAAGGCACACCAACACTGTACCCTCTAAGCTGTGCATGTGTGTGCGTGCACACACACACGTTTTACAACCAGCGCACAAAGGAAATGAATGTGTGCACAAAAGATTTGTTACCTAAAATAATGTAATTAATAATTATATTTATTGAATGCATTCGTACTTGTATTATATTAAAACATGCCAATCCAGTTTTATTAGCCATGAGAGATAAGCGGTGCCAAAATTATCTTGAAACAGTTTCAAGTTTACATTTGCACAAGCATTCAGTACAAACATACTTTCATCACAGGAAAAAATTTGCACAACGTAAGATTTTTGTGCACACTTACAACTAAAAATTAGAGGGCACATTGCAGACTAATGCCTCAACTTTCTAAGAAATCTGAGGAAATTTGGCATGTCATTACTGGGATAACTGTGAATATTTATTATCTATCTTTAGTAATTATTGCATCTTTTCAGTTCATGTAGTTTTTGTTATGAAGTACTTGTTCAACTGCAGTGTACATTGTAAAATGTGCATGAAAATGAATTCATTATCATTATCCATTTGATCAGTATGAAAAATGGGCAGAGAAGCAGGAGGAGTTTTATCTTTACAAGTGTGAGTGTTGCACTTTGTGAGTTTAAATACAAGAAAAATGTAAGAATGTTGGGGTGGTATGGTTGGTGTAGCGGTTAGTTCAATGCTGTTACAGTGTCAATGATCAGGACCGGAGCTTGAATCCTGCACTGCCTGTAAAGAATGTGTATGTTCTCCCCGTGTCTGTGTGGGTTTCCCTGGGGGCTCTGGCCCGCATCGGACTTGACAGCCACAAACGAGCCTGCAGCTGACGTGGACATTACTCCCCCATAAATCTTCGTCCGCCAAGCCAAGCCAAAGAAAAAGAAGATGTTTAGATTTGACATTTAAAATTTTAAAAAAGACCATAAATGGCAGGAGCTTTAGGATCACTGATCTACAGAGAGAGTTTGGGCTGCAAATCCACAGTAAAGAAGGTGTACTTGGCTTTGTTGTTTGGAGCTGTGAGTATAAAAGTTGGGAAGTCATGTTGTAGCTGTAAAATTTTCCATTGGGCTACATTCATAGTGCTGTGTACATTTCTGGTTGCCCAGTTACAGAAAGGATGTGGAGGCTTTACAAAGAGTGAAGAAAAGGTTCAGCAGGATTAGAGAGTATTAACTGTAAGGCGGGGTTAGAAAAACTTTGGGATTTTTTGGAGCATTGGAGGCTGAGGATTGAACTGTTAGAGGTTTATAAAATTATGAGGGTACATGGTCAGAGTCTTTTTCCCAGATACTCATGAGGATAGGTTTATGCTGAGAGAGGGGAAATATTTAAAGGGGATTTATGAGACGTTTATTTTACACAGAGAGGTAGGTGCCTGAAACGTGCTGCCAGGGGAGGTGATGGTACCAGATATAACAGCAATGCTAAAGAGGCATTTAGAGTGGCACACAAATGGCCAGGTATGGGATTAATTTAACTTGGCATAGTGGTCAGCACAGAGATAGTAGGCTGAAGGGTGTCACTGTTCTATGCTCCATGTTCTATGCCAACAGCCAGAGTTCACCAGGTTCTCTATCACATACATTTGACAGCAACAAAGCCTCCCCTTCAGAACGCTGCCGCCAGGTCACCCATTCAATACCCAGATGCGCATCATAAAGAGCTTTTGGTGAAATCAATTAAAAATTATTAGTACATCAAGACCAGCTGGTTTCCTGGCAATCAGACGTAGCTTTGAACCTGATTTTCTTCTGAAAGTAATCAAGGAATATCTCTTAACCCAGCAAGGAGGCACAGACCAGGCAGAAACTGGACTTAGAAAGTGACCTGTTACATCATGAGAATAGTTACATCACAATTAGATAAACCCTCTCTGAATCCAAACTGTGACAGAAATATAGGAAAGAGCATTGATATTGGCACAAGCTGCAGGGAAGAAATCTCATGCTCTGGGCCTGACTGTATTGGTCACATTGGGAAAATATCTGCTGGAAAGCTTTACATTGCAACAATTATTTAAGAGAAGTATGAAGCTACATACTTTTATTGCTTAAATCATTCAAGCTTTATTAGTGACTAGCTGGATACCTGGCATTGCCTGGGAAATTAAACACTCATTTGTTGACTACATTGTTCGCATTGCTTGCAGTCTTGCTTGTTCTTCCTCAGCAGACTCTTGTTGTCTGCTCAAGGATTGCCTGGTGGCATCAGCACTGAGGCAGGCCTGGTGTTGTTCCTCAGTTTCCTGCTGCCTGCACCTTGTTTTTATGGAGGCCTGAGCACTGAGGTGGGCCTGGTGTTGCTGTTCTGTTTCCCGCTGCCTTGCCCCTTGCCTGTCTGGAAGCATCAAAAGTGAGGTGAGACTGATGCTCCTCTGCTGTCTCTTGGTTTCTCCATGGTCTAACTCTACGGGCTTGTGAAGAGCTTCTGCCAATGCTGCTTCGCTTTTTTTGGGCCCATATTGAACTGGGTTTGGTTTCTGAATGTACATTGATGCACAGCACTAGAACTAATTGAGGTGTCCCTGGTGCAAGTTCAATTTTTTTTGAACTTTTGAACTTCATATGACCCTAAAGGTTAAATTCAATGTGGTCATAACATTCAGCATCAAATGTTATCACAATTATAATAAATAGTAATGCAAATCAATGCAAGCTGGTTAAAAAACACTTTTGAACTTCATATGAACCTAAAGGTTAAATTCAATGTGGTCATGACATTCAGCATCAAATGTTATCACAATTATAATAAACAGTAAAAAAGTCAATTGTAAGCTGGTTAAAAAAAAATCTCTTTTGTACTTTATATGACCTTAAAGGTTAAATTCAATGTGGTCATGACATTGAGCATCAAATGTTACTCCTACTGAACCTCCTTGGACATTTCTAGAGTCCTCCATATTGATGGCATAGAAAACAGACAAACAAACAGACATATATGCACAAATATATATTAGATAATAAAATAATTTAAAACATTCCCACAGCAATCCGATAATTCTAAATGAACCTCAAACATAGAAGTAAACAGGATTCATGGGTGTGTGTGTGTGTGTGTGTGTGTGTGTGTGTGTGTGTGTGTGTGTGTGTGTGTGTGTGTGTGTGTGTGTGTGTGTGTGTGTGTGTGTGTGTGTGTGTGTGTGTGCTCGTGCGCGTGGAGAATGGGAGGAGACATGGCATGACGAGAGTGCTGAAGGAGATACATGATAGCGATATTTCTTCTCATTCCTCTATGAGTGTTAATTTTAAACTGTGTGAAAAAGAATTTAAAATTGGTCAGTGACTTCCAATGTTCTCTCACTCTCCTACCCACCAACTGATTGATAAATCATGGTCGAAGGGCAAATCTGACCCAGGGTGGCGGGAGTTACTGTCCAGGTGTGAGCCATAGGCCAGTGGTGAAATGCTCACTGTGAAATAGTGAAGGCTTGTGGGTTTGATAACATGTATGTTTATATATTCACATAATGGCTGAAATTTATTTCTTTGCATTTGGTGACTTTTCTATATTTGTGGTTCTTGGGTGTGAAATTGATTACACAAATTTTACAATTTGTCAGGTTTGTCTAAAATTATGCTCTCAACTTGAGGCAGAACAAGTGATTTTCACATGAAGGCATTGAAGCATTCACCACTGATGTTGAATGGAATGAGTTGAAGGCGTTTCTTCTTTTCATCTTATAAACGTTTCAAGCATACAGTGCTATTATGCCTCTTTACGTGACTCTGACCTAATGCTTTAAAACTATGTCACCTGCCATGGTCATCTGCGAGTAATGCCATTACATTTCTGTTTGTTCAAATTGGTGAATAGCAGGCACACACAGATTATCCGAATACTAGCTGGGAATCTTCAGGCTTCAAAGCTTTTAAAATGATCTTGCCATTTAAGTATATTATAAAGCTATCAACAAAAGGCCCCTGGAGATCCAAGAACATGACTTATCTCTCAAATCCACTGGCTTATCTGCAAACTAATACTAATTTTTCCCAGAGAGTTTTCTGAGGCACTGCTAAAGTATTTTTTTTCTTGAAAATGTAAGACTATTTATTTAATTAAATTCCATTTCAGCACGCGATTATCAGTTGGCAGACCTTTCCTCCCATGTTGTTATCAACATCATCAAGAGTGAATGTTTTCCTCATTCCTGCTCTGCTAAGTTGCGAGACTTTCACAAACAAATCCTCTTGGCTTTCTGCATTTCAAGTTGGCTGATTGTCAAAAGAATGCAGATCTTATCGTAAAGAACCGACTTGGGACCCATATTTAACCATTACTCATCAAAGTCTTCAGGGCACATCATATCCAATAGAAATTAAGACTGTCTAGAACTGTAGGTGTGTAGACATTGTTTGTATACATCCTACAACGCAGAAGGCTATTCAGCCCAACATGCTTGCTCTTTGAAAGAGCTGCTTCTCCCGTCAATGCCCATGCCATTTCTTTTTTAAAGGAAGCAAATTAAAGAATAGAAATTCTGAGCTTATCAAACATAAATATCCTTTTTGAATTAAATAACTTGTTGCATGACTCAATGGTTTTCCCCCTAAGCTCACATTCCACTTTAAGAAATCCCTATGCCACAGGGGCTCTGTGATTAGTAAGGGATTGCTTAAGGTAGTTTGTGAGTGGAAAGAAAAAGTTTGGAAACCACTACTTTAATCATACCTAATTGACTCGTATGTGCACGGTTTCATAACTCCAAAGGAAATGTACCAATGACAATTTTTCTCAAGCAAAATATTTCAGTAACAATTGGGTCTAGAACAGTGATTCTCAACCTTCCCTTCCCACTCACATACCACCTTAAGCAATCCCTTACTAATCACAGAAAACTTATGGCATAGGAATTGCTTAAAGTGGAATGAGAGTTTAGGGGGACAGGTTTGAAAACCACTGCTTTAACTGATAACATGGGATGAAACAGAACATCAGGGTGAATAAGGATCAACTTGTACTTATGGATGGCCATTCTCATTTTAGGAAACAAATAGAAAACCATGCAGACTGGAATAACCTTTGGTTTGATCCCTGATATGAACTTTCCTCAGGTGTAGAGGTTGTCGGGGGTAGATCAAAATTAGTGCAATACAAGAGAAAATTCCTAATTCCATCACATTTATTCACTCTAGCGAATGAAAATAACATTGCCTGTTGGATGAGACTTGCTTCCATTGTAAAATAAGATAAATACCCTCCTGGGATGGTTTTTTATGAGGCCAGTAATCCGGAGGTAAAAATGTTTTTTTAATGGGAAATGGCAAATAGTTAGCATCTCATGCAGCATCTGAGAAGAATATCATTTAATGTTTCAAATGATCAAATTTGTCATCAAATTTGTTTCTGGTTTCTAGAATCATGATGTAAATTTATCTCAGGGCCTCCATTAATGTTTCAGAAGCTGGACATTCAAATTCCCCAATCCCATTATTAGTTTGGGTTATTTTTGTTGTAGCAGCTATCAGGCTATTGGAATGTCTTTGTGAAAATCAGCTTCACTAATAACTGTTGAGGAAAGGAACTCTTCTTATTTAGTTTTTCATAAACTTGAGTCCAATCCAATCCACATCTATTATTTGAAGTGGCCTGGTACATCTTGACAGTGATGCCCTTATTCTATAGAATGGTTTGAACTAATCAATGTAAATATGACATTTGGTACCAACTTCTTTTTACATCTGCAGACTTGTGAGTATAACAACAACCTCATGAATTGCAGTTTTCCATATTCTGCTCCGTGTCTATTACGGTCTCCAAATCTCTTTCAGCACCTTCATTAATTATTTCAAAACCAGATGTTACATAATTAAGTGCAATATTGCCCAGAGACAGCCTGTGGAGGAGAATAATAGATTTGGCGAATTAGTTCAAGATAAATAGCCATTGGTTTGAGCGACTGGGAATTGGCAGGAGTGAACATACGTTCTAGGATGTTGTTGCATTTGAAGTGCCCTGTCATAAACTCATCTCTCTCTGTAATGTAATTGATATCATAGGGAAAGCCAGATATATACCCATGCTTGTTTCAGTTGTATTATAGCAGCAACAAAGTAAATCTTGTGGATTACCAGCTTTCCAAACTAAACTCAGATATTTTAGTTTGTTATAAATGAAAAATAACAAACAAATAATTCAAGGTTGACTGATGTATTTTCTCTTTACCACAGGCAAGCAGAAACACAAGGCAGGCTTTGTGGAAACAGCCTGGTTCAACTTGGTCCCCTTATTGAAAGGAATTATTTGATTACCCTTTCATCCTTTGGTGCGTGGTACATCTTGAACGACCCTGACATATAATATTTGGAATGCTTACCATTCCCTTCCTCATATTCCCAGGATGTGTCCTCCTGGTTTCAGTTTTACCTTTTTTAATCTGACTAATATTGAAATATTACCTTTGAGGCACCATTATGTTCTTTTCTAATCCTCAGCGCTCAGTTCTGCTCCCTCAGACTGTCGCAGAGTGCTCATTTAACATCTCTGATATTTTCTATTTGTCTACATGAATTCATTCCTCTTGAGTATTTCTTCATATTTAAACAATTTTATTTCTTTTGATGTTTATGTAAAATACTTTGATACTTTTTAAAAATTACTTATTCCTTCTTTAGAGATGATTACTTGTGGTAAACAACACACATACAGCCATTAAATTCATTTATTCCTTCTTCCATTTAAAGATATCAGTGTAACCCTCTAAATGGAAACAAGTGTAGATATTAGAATTAAGAACAGAGCATACTGGAAACACTCAGTAGGTCAAAAAGAGAAACCAGTTAATATTTCTGTGAAAACACAATGCTGGAGAAACTCAGAAGGTCAAGCAACATACAGGTACTCCACGACTTACGACCTATGCACCTTACGTCCATCTGCAGATACTAGCAAATTTAAAAAAATAAGAAAAAAATATATAAAATTTACTCTGTTCATGCTGTATTTGACAAACTATAACAGGGATACAGGGCATGTAAGAGCCAAAATATGCATACTTACGTTGTTAGTTGTCGCTCCAGGATCCACAGCCATCTTGATTCCTGTGTTCGTGCATGTGTGGTGGGTTTGCGTGTTGGAGTTCAGTTGGTGCATGCGCAAGAGTTTAGGGCTCAAATTCAATATCATCAGGGCACCTGATTCTCGTGCATACGCCAACCGAAGATTCGTGCATGTGCACAGGAATCGAGATGGCTGCACCCAGCTTATGGACCCCGGGGCGCTGACTAACAAGGGAAATTTTGACTCTTACATGCCCTGTATCCCTGTTATAGTTTGTCAAATACAACATTTGATTAAAAAGTTTGCTTTAAGGCTCGGTACTCCACACATGCGTGCAAAATTCTGACTTAAGTCCATTTCGAGGTACAACTGATTCTTTGGTCCCCATTATGGTCGAAAGTTGGGGTGTATCTGTACTTTATATGGCATATCCAGCATTTTGGGCCTGAGCCCTTCATCAAGGTATGAGCAGAATTTTTAATTTTACTTAATATTTCTCACTTGTTTTTCCTGCATGTTCTTGTCTAGTTTCTTGTTGAACTTTATAGAGCATAGAACAGTACAGTGCATGGACAAGCCCTTCAGCTCATTATGTGCCAAACATGAGGCTGAATTAACCAAAAAAAAAGATTCTAGCAGTGGTTGTCAACCTTTTTCTTTCCACCCACATCCCACTTTAAATATTCCCTGTGCCATGGGTGCTCTGTGATTAGTAAGGGGTTGCTTAAGATAGAATGTGAGTGGAAAGAAAAAGGTTGAAAACCACCGTTTTAATCATCCCTAATTGACTCATTATGTGCACGGTTTCCTAACTCCAATTTTTCTCAAGCAAAATATTTTCATAACAACTGAGTCTAGAGCAGTGATTCTCAACTTTCCCTTCCAACTCACATACAACTTTAAGCAATTTATTTCTAATCACAGACCATCGCTGGCTTACTGAAAGTGGTATGTGAGTGGAAAGAAAAAGTATTTACTTCAACCTTTTCCTTTGGGTAAGAAGTTTCTTCTGAAGGCCTCTTTTATTTCTTGGAGTTTATATTGTATTGATGACATTGAGTTATGGTCTTCCCACAGCACGGTTAGTGTAGCGGTTAGTGCATCGCTGTTACATTGCCAGCAACATGGGTTTGAATCCGGCACTGTCTGTAAGGAGTTTGCATGTTCTCCCCATCTCGGCATGATTTTTATCTGGGGGCTCTGTCTTCCTCCCATCCTCCAAAAATGTAGGTCAATTGGGTATAATTGGCTGGCACAGGCTCATGTACCAAAAGGGCCTGTTACCGTGCTGTATGTCTAAAAAAAAATTCCTACCTCTCACCCAAACAGGTTTATCCACTTTCCAGACGAAGGGCTCAAGCCTGAAATGTTGACTGCCTTTTACCTTCTGTTGACTTGTTGAATTTCTCCAGCTCTCTTGTGTATTGCAATGGAAACATTCTCTCTGCGTTCATTCAAATAAAACCTTTCATAATTTTAAAGATCTTTATGAGGTCACCCTGGAGCTTTCCTTTCTCAAGGGAAAAAAGCCCAGTCAGTTCATGACATTTTTAATATCTCTTTTAATTTACTTTATTTATTCCCTTTAATTTTATTTTCATCATTGCTGCTCCTTGATACTCTTTGGGAGATTTGAAAGAAAAAATTGGTTATATGAAAGCAACCTAACCTTCTTGTGATCGCTGCTTCTTTTTTGACTGATATTTGCATATTTTCCACTTCTGCAATTTTTCTTTTAAGAATCGTGCCATTATTGTTCCAAAGTAATTTGTGCCAATTCTCTTTGAAATGTACCTCATTTCCCCCTTTTCCAAAAATGAATTAACGATGATATTTTGGGCTGAGTCACTGAATATCTGTACATTATTATTTTTTATATTTTTCAGTGGGCAATGAAGAAAATAATATGACAAAGGAAATTAAATGTTCATTAAAATATTGAAAAAAATACACGTTCATTGGACATCATATTTTAAAGCACCCGAGCTTCACGGATTATGTCTTTGGGATAAAATATTGTATTATTTAAAAACTGAAGAAAAGAATAAATCGAAGTGGCGGCGAAGTTCAATTGTGAGGAGATTTGAATTTATCATTAGAACAGAGTAGTCAAATATCTGAATCATTACTAATCAGGTGTCTTATGATATGATCACCTTTATGCTCTGTTGCAAGGTAAATGACATGAAGTAATTTGACAAGGCTCCACATAAGGGATTAGCAAAAGTGAAAAGTATATAGTAATGGAGATTACCTTGGGGCATGGATCTGATGTATGAAACAAAGAATAGGGATGAAGACCAATATGGGATTTGATGGGTAATAGGACCTCAACTAAGATGAGAAATTGGCTAAAGGAACTGCACAATCTGAGGAAATGGAAACTAGTGTAAATGTGAGTGAGAAATTCTGGACTGCTAGAAATCTATGCAGGGAATGCTGGCATTGTGGTCAAGATACTGGACTTGCATCCAAAAGCTTGAACCATCGATCCATTCAAATGATATCAAATTCCAACGCAAAGCTGAAAAATACAGAATAAAAGTCCAACAGTCAGCAGATACTCAAAATAAAAGCAGCAAAAGTAAAACATGTAAATCTGCAGACACTGCAGTTGAGGTAAAAACACAACACTGGAGAAACGCTGGCTACACAGGGGTGATTGGAGGGGAGGGATGAGTGGACAAGGGAATCAGAGAGGGAGCAGTCCTTATACTGGAGGCAGAGATGGAAGAAGAGGGGAAGATGTGTCTAGTAGTGAACCACATTGTAGGTGGCAGAAATTACAGAGGAAATTGTGGAGGCTGGTTGGTGGGAGGTAAAGATAAGGGGAATCTTGTGTTTACTAACTCGGGGGCTAAAGGGAGCCAAGGTGGATGAGTGGGAAATGGCAGAGATGTGGATAAGGGCTGAGTTGATGGTGGTGGAGGGGAAGTTGTGTTTGTGGATGAAGGCAGACATTTCAGAAGATCTGGACTGGAAGACCTAATCTTGGAAACAGATGTGGCGGAGATGGAGAAATAGCTGAAGGGAATAGAATCCTTGCAAGGGACTGGGTGTGAAGAATTGTTTAATATGTCTGTGAAAAGCTTATCTCCTGAGATGGAGAGAGATATATCAAGAAAGGGGAGTGTGTTCTCAGAGATGGACTTGGTGAATTTGAAATCAGGGTGGAAGTTGGCAGTGAAGTGAATGAAGTTGACGAGTACAACATGGGTGCATGAGGCAGCCCCGATGTAGTTGTCAATATAGTAGAGGAAGAGTTGAGGGTCCTTGCCTCTGAGTGCTTGTAGCAAGGATTGCTCCACAAAGCTCACAAACAGGCATGTGTATCTGGGGCCCATGTGGGTAAACGTGGCTATACTTTGATTTGAAGAAAGGGGGTATGGTGAATGTCAGTCAAGCTGCCTGTCTCCCCTCTGGTGAGCCTTGCTGTACTAACATTGGCTGTGCATTATCTCTACTGTTAAGGACACTCCCCTTGAGTATAATTGTGTATGCACCCATTGTCTTTCATTATTGTACCATGAGTTTCTGCTAATAAAAGCCATGATTATTGTTTGACCACATCGTCTTTGTCTACTTCATCAACTGGTACTTCAGGGGGAATGATTGAAAGAAGTTATGAAGGGTGAGAACATGTTCTGCCAGGAGGAGGTTGGTGGTGGAGGATGACTGGTTAGATCTCTTGTCAAGAGAGAAATATAGGTCTTTCAGACCTTTTGTGTGGGGGAGGAATGTGGAAATGGATTGGATGTCCTTAGTGAATTGGAAGTCATTGAAGAGATGGAGGGTGCATGAGGTATTGCGGATGTAGTAGGTGGGGAGGGATCAGACTAGGAGAGAAAAGATGGAGTTGAGGTAAGACAATACTAGTTTGGTGGGGCAAGAACAGGTGGAAACAATGGGTCTACCTGAGTAATTGGGTTTATGTACCTTGGGAAGTGTGGGGATGGGAAAGAATGAGGTTAGAGGCTGTGGGAGAGAGGTGACCAGTGGTGATGAGGTTGGAGATGCTGCTGGAAACGGGAACCACTCGGCATATCAAGCAGTATCTTAGGAAAGAGAAATAGAGTTGATGTTTCAAGTCACGAAGGAGAGAAAGCAAATTAGTATCAAGATGTAGGAGATGGAGAAGGGATGAACTTAGGGAAGGGAATAAATAATAATGAATAGATCTCTCAAGAGGACTTATTTTAAAGTATATTTTAACAAGGTTTGTCACTAATAACAAAATACAAAGTCAATCTTCAGAACCCACGCAAGAGCTCAAAAGCTTGAGTATTTTTTTTTTTCTCTTTGGCTTGGCTTCGCGGACGAAGATTTATGGAGGGGGTAAAAAGTCCACGTCAGCTGCAGGCTCGTTTGTGGCTGACCAGTCCGATGCGGGACAGGCAGACACGATTGCAGCGGTTGCAAGGGAAAATTGGTTGGTTGGGGTTGGGTGTTGGGTTTTTCCTCCTTTGCCTTTTGTCAGTGAGGTGGGCTCTGCGGTCTTCTTCAAAGGAGGCTGCTGCCCGCCAAACTGTGAGGCGCCAAGATGCACGGTTTGAGGCGTTATCAGCCCACTGGCGGTGGTCAATTTGGCAGGCACCAAGAGATTTCTTTAGGCAGTCCTTGTACCTTTTCTTTGGTGCACCTCTGTCACGGTGGCCAGTGGAGAGCTCGCCATATAATACGATCTTGGGAAGGCGATGGTCCTCCATTCTGGAGACGTGACCCATCCAGCGCAGCTGGATCTTCAGCAGCGTGGACTCGATGCTGTCGACCTCTGCCATCTCGAGTACCTCGACGTTAGGGGTGTGAGCGCTCCAATGGATGTTGAGGATGGAGCGGAGACAACGCTGGTGGAAGCGTTCTAGGAGCCGTAGGTGGTGCCGGTAGAGGACCCATGATTCGGAGCCGAACAGGAGTGTGGGTATGACAACGGCTCTGTATACGCTTATCTTTGTGAGGTTTTTCAGTTGGTTGTTTTTCCAGACTCTTTTGTGTAGTCTTCCAAAGGCGCTATTTGCCTTGGCGAGTCTGTTGTCTATCTCATTGTCGATCCTTGCATCTGATGAAATGGTGCAGCCGAGATAGGTAAACTGGTTGACCGTTTTGAGTTTTGTGTGCCCGATGGAGATGTGGGGGGGCTGGTAGTCATGGTGGGGAGCTGGCTGATGGAGGACCTCAGTTTTCTTCAGGCTGACTTCCAGGCCAAACATTTTGGCAGTTTCCGCAAAGCAGGACGTCAAGCGCTGAAGAGCTGGCTCTGAATGGGCAACTAAAGCGGCATCATCTGCAAAGAGTAGTTCACGGACAAGTTTCTCTTGTGTCTTGGTGTGAGCTTGCAGGAGTTTTCTTAGCAAGAGCTTCATTCCAAAGATCACAATCTTTTTATTACCATAACAATCCTACACAACTGTTTAAAATAATTAAGCTGACAACCTTAACTGTTGAAAACCATACTTATGAAACAGTGTTGAAATATCAGTTTTCACTTCAACTTTCCACCTGTGGAATACACAAAAGTGCTGAACAAACTCAGCAGATCACACAGCATACATAGGAAGTAATTGGGTAACCAGTATTTTGGGCCTGGGCCCTTCGTCAGATACCCTGGGGTCAAGAGTATTGCACTTGATCGCAGCATCTACACACTTCATTTCCAATTCCAGACGGTAGAGTTTTTTCACCTATCATTCTTTTAAATGTCAGCTTAAACATGAACGTTAAACAGACTATTTGATTGTAGTTGTTTCCCACCTGATGTACCACCGTGTTAGGTTTACCGGACAGTAGGAAAGCAGGAAAGAGGTTGGTTTTTTGCTCAATCTCCCTTGCTCCAGAGTTCTCATGCTAACCATTGGACTCCTACCACTCAGAGAATCAATGAAAATTTATGGCAATTAAATAATTTTTTTTATTTCAAAAGTCCGTGATGTTCAATAAAGAGCCGTCTCACTATGTCTGTAACTCTGAATGTCACAGTGCTTCAAGCACACAGCCTATGTTGTATGTGATGAAGGTTTTCTGCCTTTATGTCCATTATAGGCCGTGACTTCCCGACTTTTGCCACTATAGAAACATAGAAAACATGGAAGATAGAAGCAGGAGTAGGTCATTCGACCCTTCGAACCTGCTCCGCCATTCAACGAGATCATGGCTGATCTTAAAGTTCAGTACCCCGTCCCCGCCTTCTCTCCATAACCTTTAATACCCTTATACTGAAATAATAGATCTAATTCCCTCTTAAATATATTTAATGAACCTGCCTCTACTGCCCTCTGTGGCAATGAATTCCACAGATTCACCAACCTCTGGGTAAAGAACTTCCTCCTCATCTCAGTCCTAAATGGTTTGCCTATTATCCTCAAACCATGGCCCCGGGTTCTGGATTTTCCCATCATTGGAAACATCCCATCTGCATCCACTCTGTCCAGTCCTGCCAGAATTTTATATGTCTCTATGAGAGCCCCTCTCAATCTTCTAAACTCCAGCGAGTACAATCCCAATTTGCGCAATCTTTCCTCATAAGTCCTTCCTGCCATTCCAGGTGTCAGCCTGGTGAATCGCCTCAGACTCCCTCCATTGCAAGAACATCCTTCCTTAGATAAGGTGACCAAAACTGCACACAATACTCCAGGTGGGGTCTCACCAAGGCCCTGTATAGCTGCAGTAAGGTATCCTTGTTCCTATACTCAAACCCTGTTGATATGAAAGCCAACATACCATTTGCCTTTTTAACCGCCTGCTGTACCTGCATGCTCGCCTTCAGAGACTGATGTACAAGTACCCCTATGTCTCTCTGCACTTCCCCATCTCTTAATCTATTGCCATTCAAATAGTAATCTGCCCTCTGGTTTGTATTACCAAAGTGGATAACCTCACATTTATCCACATTGTAGTGCAATTTATCCAAATCACACTGGAGCTTCCTGACCCCCTCTTCCGTGCACACAACCCCTCCTAGCTTAGTGTCATCTGCAAATTTGGAGATATTACATCCAATCCCCTCATCCAGATCATTAATGTAAATTGTGAACAGCTGGGGTCCCAGTACAGATCCCTGTGGTACCCCACTGGTCACCGCCTGCCACTCAGAAAACGAGCCATTTATCCCAACTCTCTGTCTTCTATCTGCCAGCCAGTTCTCAATCCACATCAATACTTTTCCCCCAATCCCATGAGCCTTGATTTTGGAAGCCAGTCGTTTATGTGGGACCTTATCTAGGCAAAACAAATCTCTTCTCACCTTCATTCTAATCCTTCCACCAATTGCATTCAATTTATGTCCCCTTGTTTTTCCTTTATTGGAATTCACTGTGTATTTTATCTCAGAATCTTATTACTGTAATATTTCCTTGGCAGCCTATTCCACAGAACAACCTTAGCCTCTTTGACCTTTCCCCAACAAAACGTTCCATTCCTGACATCGCCTTTATAACTGTCTCCTGTTTGTTCTCCAGTGCAATTATAGGATACATTATACACCATAATGCGTGATCCTTAAGAGGGACTCATTTCACTTGGTAGATAAAGAAACAACAAGGGGATGATGTAAAATCTTTTTAGCACCAATAGTGGTTAAGATCAGGAAGTCACTCTCTGTAACAAGGATAGAGGCAAAAAAACCTCTTCAAATCTAAAATATATTTGGGTGTGTAGTTGCTGTGATCTGCAACATGATCCTTTCTTTGACCAGCACAGACTTGTAAGTTGAAAGGGTCTCTTTTAATGCTAATTCTGGACCGTATTCATATGAGACATATTGATGCTCTTGTGGGGCCATGCAGCTAATTGATGGAGATTAGTTGTATGCCATTTCATTTCATTGCCAGCAGTGGTCTTCAGGTCTGAAAATGGAGTGAAGAAAATGGAGCAAAAAAAATTGTGATGGAAACTCAGAGGATGAAGCAGCCTCTGTAGAGCAAAAAGGAACTGTTGATGTTTTGGGTCAAAGCCATTCAAAGACAAGCAGTTGGTTTACACGTAGGGGTCATGTGTACTGACTGTATGTTGGGAGGAACATATTTGCAAAGGGGACTTCGTTAATTTATTGTATCATTTACTTATTTGTGTGAATACCTCTGGCAATGGGCCTAGATGTCTTTTCCTCATGTTCAACTGTTGTAAGGGTTGCATATTCCCAGAAGTTAATGGTTCCATTAACTGAGATGCCAAATACCGAATATCTGACTGTGCAGAATGAAAGACGCGGTGCTGTCAAATTTCTGGCCCCTGCTTTTTCCCACAGGTCGAATCCAATTTCTTTTTATAGTTTTACATAAATTCCTCGCTGTTCAAAAGTACAGTGTCAGAGGTTCTGAGTTTTATCGAAAGACATAAATTAAACTTTTATAAAGTTTCTTTGAAATAGGCAGACAATCAGCTTCTGTCTTGTGTTCTATCTGGGAAATTAATGTTTTACTTCTTGAAGCAGACTGGTGACTCAGTGACCACAGTCCTGCAGTTGCAGCTCAGGAGATGGTTATCAATCCAGCAGAACACATTAAATATGGAGAAACCAGTGTTTGTTATGATATTTAATGACAGAGGGAAAGGAAAATCTGCCAGGACTCATGAACATCAACCTGTGTATTATTCCCATGAAGCTGGTTTCAGACAGCTCTCTATGCCATAAAGGCGAGTTAACACTGTGAAATTAGTTAAGTTTGGCCTATTTTTCAGCAATTAAAAAGTTGGCACAGGATAGGTCATGTTGTGTAAATTCAGTCATCTCTGAATTTTACTGTGTTATGCTTGTTTTTAAATACTGTCTTTGGTAGAGCGGCCAAAGCTTCTTCCTGCTGTAAAGACGGGTTTGCATTTCACCCTGTTAGCCATGTACAATATTTAAAGAGTACGTGATTAAATTGTGATCATTTTTGAGAAAACAAATTCCCAATTCTTTTTCCATGCTTTCACCCTTTCCTTGTGATTCATGTTATGGTGCATTTCTGATGCCTTAACTTCTTTATGGCATCTTTCCCAAAGAGGTAGTTTTCATGAACAAGATAGACAGTAAATGTTTTAAAACACGAGTCTGCAGCCACAGTGACTGATGTAAAAACACAACGCTGGAAAAACTCAGCAGGTCAAACAGTCTACTTTATGTAGCAAAGATAAAAACACACAACCAATGTTTTGGGCTTGAGTCCTTCATCAAGGTATGAGCAAAATGTAGGCGGTGCCTGAAGAAAATGGTGGGGAGGGGAGGGGCAGAGGTAATAGGTGGATAAGGGATGGAGGGCACAACAGAAAACAGGGGGAGGGGGGGATATCCCCGTGAATAGAGAGGGAAGGGGGTGGAGAGCTGGAGGAAAGGAGACAGAGAGATAGGGAAATGAGGTAGAATGGGGAGTGTCCTGGCAGATACCAGAGAGGTCGATGTTAATGCAATCTAGTTAGAGAGTTCCCAGACGGAATATTAGGTGTGGCTCCTCCAATTTATGGGTGGCCTTGATTTGACAGTAATGGACAGACATGTTGGTATGGGGGTTGGGCGCAGAATTGAAACAGTTGGCCACTGGAACATACCCGTCATCGATGTGGAGAGAGCGAAGGTGCTCAGGAAAGTATTTCTCC
Organism: Narcine bancroftii; assembly: GCF_036971445.1. Taxonomy (NCBI): domain Eukaryota; kingdom Metazoa; phylum Chordata; class Chondrichthyes; order Torpediniformes; family Narcinidae; genus Narcine; species Narcine bancroftii. Next base: position 447,616,561 of record NC_091469.1, on the reverse strand, counting down.
CTGTCTGCGTCCAGTGTCTCCAAAGGGAAGGCCACCGGATGCAGTAGATGACTCCTGCAGATTCACAAGTGAAGTGTTGCTTCACTTGGAAGGACTAGTTGGGACCTCGAATGGTGGTGAGGGAGGTGTTGTGGGTGCAAGTGCAGTCACAGGAGAAGGTGCCAAGGGGGTGATTTGTGGGAAGGGATGAATGGACGAGGGAGTCAGGGAAGGAGTGGCCCCTTATGGAAAGTGGAGAGCTGGGGAGAAGGGAAGGGAGCTGGCAGGTTTTAGACTTCAATGGATGTTTGTATATTTTTGTCTAGAAATCAGTAGGATTTCCCACCCCTTCCCATTGTTACTGCATCATCAATTTGCATTCATTGAGAAAATTTAACATTTGAAATTGTCCCAAAGCCCATTAGAGGATTGTTTTCAAACTAAACTTCACTCAAGGCTGTGGATATCATCCCTCAGGAGAGAAATGCTGCCTTTTGTGTGGAACATCAGGAATTCCTCACAAGTTCATCTCCAGCAGTTTCTAGCTCCCTGAACTCCCTCCTCTCTCTCACCTCCAGGCATCTTAGCTCCCATGTCTTAACAGGCTGGTCACGTTGTGCCTGTTTGGAGGTTGCCAGCACCAGACGTGCAGAGAGATCATCATGAAGCCCTCCTGACAAAACATCTTTGAGATTAGTCAGTTGAGCAGGTTCGCCACATCACACGAGGACTGGGCAGGCCGTGTCATTTGCCTGTCCTCTCCACTTGTGTGTCCACTATGTCTTCTTCTGAAAATTAACAGTTTTACCTTTTCAGATTCAGATTTCAGATTTATTGTCTGAGTACTTACATGACATCACATACAACCCTGAGATACTTTCTTCTGTGGGCGAGGCAGAATTACCACTTATTAGTAAATCAAAAAAAATTATCTGTACGGAGCATACACATGTAAACAAATAACAAACTATAAACAGATATGAATGTAAACAAACTGTGCAATACAGAGAGAATTTAAAAAATGAAAAACTGCACAAATAAGAGTCCTTAAATGAGTCCCTGATTGAGTTTGTTGTTGAGGAGTCTGGTGGTGGAGGGGTAGCAGCTGTTTCTGAACCTGAGGATGTGAGTCTTGTGGCACGTATGCCTCTTTCCTGACGGCAGCAGCGAGAACGGAGTGTGTGCTGGGAGGTGTGGGTCCTTGTTGATTGCTGCTGCTCTCCGACGGCAGTGTTTCCTGTAGATGTTCTCGATAGTGGGAAGGGTGTAGTGAACTGGGATTCACCGGTGGTGTGTTATGCTGATGGCTGGCCCCGCCTCCCAGCTCCATCCCCATCTGCTCACTTATAACCCTGGTTTCCCGTCTAAACCCAGAACCCTTCTGAAGATTACTGTGAGGCCCTACCCTCAGTTATAAGCTAATAAAAGAGTTTGTTCTCCCTCCAGTCATGAGAGCTTTTATTCATACACCAGAGGGTTTTGCCTGTGATGTCCTGGGCTGTGTCCACTACCTTTGGTAGATCTTTAAACTCAGTGGTATTGGTGTCCCCATACCAGACTGTGATGTAACTGGTCAGCACACATTTCACCACACATCTGTTGAAATTTGCCAGGGTTTCTGGTGTTATACCAAACCTCCACAAACTCCCGAGGAAGTAGAGGCACTGACGTGCTTTCTTCACGATGCTATTGATGTGTTGGGTCCAGGAAAGATCCTCCTAGATAGTGACTCCCAAGAACTTAAATTTGCTCACCCTCTCCATCCCTCTCCTTCCTGAAGTCAACCATCAGCTTCTTAGCTTTTGTCACATTGAGTGCAAGGTTATTGTTGGTGCACCATTCAGCTAAGTTTTCAATGCTGACTCATCACCTTTACTTTATGGAACCCATCGTTGGGAAATTTGAAGATGGTGTTATTGTTGTACTGAGCCACTCATAGGTGTAAAGTGAGTAGAGCAGGGGGCTAAGAACACAGCCCTGTGATGCTTTGGTACTGATAGAGATTGTGGTGGAGATGTTCTTACCAATCCTCACTGACTGTGGCTACCTTTTCTAGCTTTGACAATCTACCGACCTCACTTTTACCATTTGAGGCCTCTCCACCCTTCACTTTGTATCTGTCCCCAATGCTTGTGGGGATTTGAAAGCAGATTGTCAGAGGAAAAAGATTTGAATCTGTTTTTATCAGCACATCTCAGATGCCTAGATGCTGCTCATTCAATTTTTATCATGCACATTGCAAGCAACAAGCATGTGTTCAATATGCTGACAGTATCACTCAACTCTCCTCCTTCCAGTGTCTGATTAGTAGCTGCCATCACTCTGATACTAAAACTGTGCTACTCCTCTCTTCATGTTTAGATGAGCTGAGCAATGACACATCTGACATATTCATCTGCTTTGTTTATCACATTCCACAAAGGAGAGGTGGAAACTAAAGATATTAGGATTTACACTGTAGGGTACCCTGATACTTCAAATCAATGCAGAACACTGGCCATTACAACATTTGACGAACCCTGGCTCCCAAGGCACTTAAAGTCTGACAGAAGTTGCCATTCACATTACTCTGCCTTTGCTCAAAGAGAAGGTTGAGGTTACACTCACAACTTTGTGAAACACGAAAGTCTGCAGACGCTGTGATTGAAGTAAAAACGTACTGAAATGCTGGAGGAACTCAGACAGTCATTTCATCGTCCATGAGAGACAAAGATATACTGCTGACGTTTCGGGTCTGAGGCCTTCTTCAAGGAATAAGCAGAATGACCCTGAAGCAGGAAGTCTCAGAAAGTCTCAGAGTTCAGACAGTGCCAGCTGGGGGAGGAATCCAGACCAACAAAAGGTGTTAATTGGATATGATAAGGGATGAGGTAAGAATTTGTTATGATTGTGCAAATGGAGAGACAGAGTTGAGGGAAGGCAATGGGGGAAGGAGGGGAGAGGTGTTTTAACCAAAGCCAGAGAAGTCGATATTAATGCCACCTGATTGGAGAGTGCCCAGAATCAGAATCAGAATAAGGATTTATTGTCAAGAAAAAGTATTAAATTCTGTGTTTTGTGGCAGCATCAATAAATACAAACATACATATTATAACCGTCTTACAACCTTACAATAAAAAAATTATAACCATAGAAGTGCACGAAAAGTAAGGCAGTGTCTTTGGTCCATTGATTATTCAGGAATCTGATGGCAGAGGGGAAGAAGCTGTCCTTGTGCTGCTGAGTGTTTGTCTTTAGGCTCCTCAATGGTAGCAGAGTGAAGAGGGCATGGGTTGGGTGGTGGGGGTCAATGAGGATAGAGGCTGCCTTTTTAAGACACTGCCTCATGTAGATGTCCTCGATAGAATGACTGGTGCCTGTGATGTTGCAGCTATGTTAACAACCCTCTGGAGTTTATTCTTGTCCTGAGAGTTGCACCTCCATACCAGGCAGTGATGCAACAAGCCAGAATGCTCTCCACAGTACACTAGTAGAAGTTTACGATAGTCTTCAGTGACATATCGAATATAGCTGCTGGCGAGCCTCCTTTGTGATTGCATCAACGTGGAGGATCCAGGACACCCAGGAACTTGAAGTTCTTGATCTTCTCCATTACTGAGGCCTTGATGAAGACTGGGTCATGTTCCCTTGACTTCCTCCTGAAGTCTATAATCATCTCCCTGGTTTTGCTGACATTGAGCGTAAGGTTGCTGTTGTTACATCATTCAACAAGATGATCGGCAAACTTGTAGATGGCATTGGAATTGTGCCTCACCACACAGTAGTGGGTGTATAAAAAGTAGAGCAGTGGGCTAAGCACATATCCTTGGGGTGCACATGTGAGGAGGAGACGTTGTTTCCAATTTGTACTGACTATGGTCTTCAGATGAGAAAGTCAAGGATCCAGTTGCAGAGTGGGGTATAGAGGCCTAGGGTTTGTAGCTTCATGACCAGCACAGAGGGAATAATGGTAGTGAAGTCTGAACTGTAGTCGATGAAGAGCAGCCATATGTATGAATTGCTGTTTTTGGAGTGATCCAGAGCTGATTGGAGACCCAGAAATAGTGTATCTGGCACGAAGCGATTGTGACAATAGGCAAATTGCAGTGGGTCCAGATCTTTACTTAGGTACATGTTCATTCTGGCCATGACCATCCTCTCAAATCATTTCATCACAGTAGAAGTTAGTGCTACTGGGCAGTAATCACTGAGGCAGCTCACACTACTCTCTTGGGTACTGTTAGGTCTGCTTTGTTCATGAATGAGTGAGACAAACACCAGACTGAGTCGAAATCAGGGTTCTTTGTTCTTTATTACCGGATTGTAACACTTGCGACTAACAAAGTTAGTCGGAGAATGCATTCTGCCGTTATCAGCAAAATGGTGATTTTTTATACCCTTGGATACATGCTTAGAACATCATCATATCATTACTTGTCCAATGACTAAAACTGTTGCTATCCTTTCCCTGCTAGCTTCCTGCCTCTCAATCCATCAATGTCTCTCTTATCTTGTAAGTACAAGGATGCATTCACATCTTGTTACAGCCCTGCCCAGGGTAACTCCTTACACATTCCCATCTCATGATGTTTTACCTTACAGTACCCAGATGATTGATGCCCTTTTGAAGCTGATGGGAACCTCTGATTGCTGCAATAAGAGGTTGAAAATCTCTGTGAATATTTTGGCTAGTTGGTTGGCACAGATTTTCATTACCCTGCCAGGTACACCACCAGGACCTGATGCCTTGCAAGGGTTCACCCTCTTGATTGATGTTCTGAGACAGGTATCGCAGGGTCCTTAGCTTTATCATGGATTAGAGTGGGCACTGCTTGGTTCTACTTCTCAAAGCAGACATAGAAGGTGTTCAGCTCATTGGAGCCAGCTATAGTGTTCACCCTTGCTTTGTAGGCTATAATGGCCTGCTCATCCTGCCATCTCTGGCATGTATATGACTCTGTCTCTAGCATCCTCTGGAATTGCCACTTTGCTTTAGAGACAGCCTTCTACAAGTCGTACTTAAGTCCAAGTAAAGATCTAGAACCCCAGCCTTAAGTGCCCTTGTTCTCATCATCAGCAGGTTGTAGGTTCTCTGATTCATCCAGTGCTTCTGGTTGGGAATCACCCGGTATTTGCATGTGAGCACACACTCCTTCATGAAGATCTTCATGAAGTTGGTAACACCTGTGCATATTCATTCAAGTCTATTGATAAGTTCTGGAATATGTTCCAGTCTACAGATTTGAAGCAGTCCTGCAGACCTCTGCCTCCCTCAATCATACCTTCACCATCTTTATCATTGGTGCTGTAGTTCTCAGTCTCTGCTTGTAGGCCAGGAGTACAGCCAGGTGATCAGACTTGCCGAAATGAGGTCGTGATATGGCTTGGTATGTGTTTTTCATAGTGGTGTAGCAGTAGAAGATCTTCCCAGTTGGAAAATGAGGTGTTGTTCCTCCAATTTATGAGTGGCCTCAGACTGGCAGACATGTCAGTAAGGGAATGGGATAGAGATTTGAACTGGGTGGCCACTGGGAGATCCATGCTATTGCGGCGGACAGAGCCAAGGTGCTCAACAAAGCGATGTCCCAGTCTGCCTCCAGTCTCTCCAATGCAGAGAAAACTACTACAGGAGCACAGGATGCACTATTTCCGCCACCTACCATGCGATCTCACCACTAGGCACATATTCCCCTCTCCTCCTCTCTCTGCCTCCCACAGGGACTGCTCCCTCAAGACTCCCTTGTCTACACCTCCCTCCCCACCGATCATCTCCTTGGGACCTCCCCTGTAACCACAGGAGGTGCTCCACTTGCACCTACTCCTCCTACCTCACCACCATTCACGGCCCCAAACAGTCCTTCCAAGTGAATCTGCAAGGGTCCTCTACTGCATAAGCTGCTCCTATTGTAGTCCATGATCTCATGCACTTCCATACTGAGACCACCAGTAAATTGGAGGAACAACTCATCTTCCGACTGGGCACTCTGCAACTGGATGGCATTGATATCGATTTCCTTGGCTTTTGCTAAACCTCATCCCCCCCCCCCCCCACCCCCTTCTTCTCCCATTACCTTTCCCCATTTCTGTTTCTCCATTTGCAGAAACATGCGAATTTCTTACCTGGTCCCTTACCATATCCAATTAATATCTTTTGTTGGTCTGGATTCCTCCCCCATTGTTTTAATTCTGAGACCACTTGAGATTTGCTGGTTTATTCTGCTTATTTCTTCAAAAAGGCTCAGGTCCAAAATGTTGGCAATATATCTTTGTCTCTTATAGATCCTCTCTAATTATTTTTTTTATTTATCAAAGCACATATTCCATTGTACACAATACAAAAGAAAAAAAATTGATACATATCTTTTCCCCTCCCACGGAAAATAGAAACCTCCCCCCCAAGAAAAGAAAGATTAAGAAATGTACATAATACATCAACAGCATTTAAAAAAGATTATTATTCTTATATAAATAAAATTCACAGGCCCATAAAATACTAAATGTTACTCACATTACTAAAATTATGGAACAAATATATTCTATCATAAAACTACCAATTCTAGTAAAAATAACCTGTTAAATATATATGAAAAACTAATTATTAATTCTTAACAGTACTAAAAATAATATATAATACTACAAGGTGAAGGTGAGGTCAGGAATTGACAAACTATCTCTAAAACAAATTCATAAAGTAATTCATTAAATAATTCATAAAGTAATCACCCCCATCTTTTGCATATAAAGGAAAACAAATTTTCAAAAAGTAACTATATTTATTTCTTAGATTGTAAGTAACTTTCTCCAGAGGTATGCAGCTTCTCATTTCAGTATTCCATCGATCCATAGTTAAATTTGCTTCTAACCCATGTAGTTCCAGTACAATTTTTAGCTGCTACTAATGCAATTTTCAAAAAATCCCAATGAAACCGCTCTAGGCGAACTCTTGGGTCAATCCTTGCAAAATCACCAAGTAGAATTAACATAGGATCTCGCGGAAGTGGGATCCCTATCATTTGTTGCAGAAAATCCATTAAATTAGTCCAAAATAAATTTAATTTGGGGCAGAACCATGTTGAGTGTATAAAAGTACCAACATCTTGCTTACACTGGAAACATCTGTTAGACAGTTCACATTTTAATTTATTAAGATTTTGAGGGGTTAAATATAACTGGTGCAAGAAATTATACTGAACCATTGTATATCAAACATTAATAATGCCTTGCATACTATCAAAACTATGGCTCAACTTTTTACCAGCAATAATCTGATCAAAATCAATTTCCCATCAATTTAAATAAAGCTTTCTTATTAGTTTCTTCTAAAATTAACAAGTACATAATCAACATAAAATGTTTCAAGTATGGATTGGTAACTACATTTTCAATCTCATTTTTAGGAGGTAATGAAAATAGAATAGATAGATTATCTTGTAGAAAACCTTCAACTGGAAATATCTAAAAATGGTATGATTTAATAATTCATATTTAATTTTTAATTGGTCAAATTATACTAAAATTATGGAACCAATATTCTAATTTATTATCCATTAAATAGTAAAATCTGTTTTATTTGATCTCTAATAAATTGACAAAATTCTTCTCGTTTCAATAGCATGTTGTTAAATCTTCATCGATAAGCTATTGCCCTTTTATCCTCCAAATTTAACACCATATATAATGGGGAGTGATCTGAAATAAGCCTGGGTGTATATTGGATTTGCTGCACTCTGCCGTGCCATTTAGCTGATATTAAGAACACATCTATCCTAGAATATGAGTCATGGTGATTAGAGTAAAATGAATAATCTCTCTCCCTAGGATATTTCTTTCTCTAGACATCTATCAGATTAAAACCCTTCATTAATAATAGTGTTACCTTTGCCACTTTTCAGTTTCCCACTGTTGACATGTGCAGCAAGGGGTCTGAACAAAAGTTAAAATCCCCCCCATACCAAAATATTATCATTTGCCTCACCCGATCGAAGAAAAGTCTCTTGTAAAAACTTATGATCATCAATGTTAGGGGCGGAAATATTCATCATTGTCCATTTTTCTGAGAAAATTTGACAATTAATAAAGACAAACCTACCAAATGGGTCTAGAATGACTTTTTAAATCGAAACAGGTAAATTTTTATGTATCAGAATAGCAACCCCTTTAGTCTTGTTATTAAAATGTGAAGCTACAACTGTACCTACCCAATCCCTGTTTAGTTTCTGGTGTTCTTCTGTATAAAAGCTATATCTACTTTTAATTTTTTTAAGGTATGCTAAAACTTGCTTTCTTTTTATAGGGTGATGAAGCCCATTCACATTAAAACTAATAAATTTTAAATTACTATCCATTATTATCTTGTAAACTATTCCACAAAAGGACCTTTAATAATAAATTATCTGTCAATTCCTGACTTCACCAAATCCATAATCCTAAATTTAAATCAAATTTAATTGACATTTATCATGCATAAATATAGTAGGTAGAAAAGAAAAGAATAGACAAAATACCCCCCCAAAAGCACTGCCAAATATTTTCTTGACACTGCTACCACCACCCCCCACCCCCCATTGTCCGGGATGTGAAACAAAAGCACATTAATGTTGGTGACTCAGTAGCAACCAGCTTTTCCAGTGTACTTGTACATCAGTCTCTGAAGGCGAGCATGCAGGTACAGCAGGCGGTTAAAAAGGCAAATGGTATGTTGGCTTTCATATCAACAGGGTTTGAGTATAGGAACAAGGATACCTTACTGCAGCTGTACAGGGCCTTGGTGAGACCCCACCTGGAGTATTGTGTGCAGTTTTGGTCACCTTATCTAAGGAAGGATGTTCTTGCAATGGAGGGAGTGCAGAGGCGATTCACCAGGCTGATACCTGGAATGGCAGGAATGACTTATGAGGAAAGATTGCACAAATTGGGATTGTACTCGCTGGAGTTTAGAAGATTGAGAGGGGATCTCATAGAGACATATAAAATTCTGGCAGGACTGGACAGAGTGGATGCAGATGGGATGTTTCCAATGATGGGAAAATCCAGAACCCGGGGCCATGGTTTGAGGATAATAGGCAAACCATTTAGGACCGAGATGAGGAGGAATTTCTTTACCCAGAGGGTGGTGAATCTGTGGAATTCATTGCCACAGCGGGCAGTAGAGGCAGGTTCATTAAATATATTTAAGAGGGAATTAGATCTATTTCTTCAGTATAAGGGTATTAAAGGTTATGGAGAGAAGGCGGGAACGGGGTACTGAACTTTAAGATCAGCCATGATCTCGTTGAATGGCGGAGCAGGCTCGAAGGGTCGAATGACCTACTCCTGCTCCTATCTTCTATGTTTCTATGTTTCTATGCTATTCTCAACCATTTTTCGGCTATGCCCCCCCCAACCCCAGACTCTTCTCAATATTTATGGGCCCCATTCCCTGTGAAGCAGTCAATTTTTGGTTTCTTCTGTACTTCTCTCCTACCAACAACAGAAAAAAACCCCAAAATATTTATGTTATGTGAGGTGAAAAGAAAACAAGGATTTTACTTATATGTGCTGTAGCCCCCACTGTGAGGGAGGGGGGAGGGTGTGTGGCTGTTGGGTCCCCATTGAGAATGGCTGCTTTATGCCTCTGTAATTTGCTTGATTTTGCTTTAGCTCCTGATTTAAAATGGAACTCAATCACTTGCAACCTCTGTAGAAAATGCTATCATATTACGATTACTCTTCCATAAAGGCATCTTAACTGCTTGATTAGTAACAGCCATAACTTATTGCACAAGATGCAATCCGTATTTGCCTGTTCCTTTCCGCTACTATGCCATTTGGAAAACATAAGTCCCATAAAACATAAATCGCAAACTATCTTGCAAACTCTATAATTACTCACTTTAAGTGCCTCTTGTTTTCCTTGAACATTAATTTTATCTCTCTTAATTTACATCTGGGAGCACAATGCAAGATCTCGCGCAAGGCCCTGTGAGGAAAAATCAAACATAAAACACTTAGAAAGGATATTAACCTCAAAATTATGATACATGCATTAACTTTAGAAAATTATAAATATTCCTTCCTTCTCCATTTTGATTCTCTTACAAATCCAAATGATGGAATTTTAATTGTATCTACTACTTACATTATAAGATTGGATTAATTTACAACACAGAAACAAATAATTCAGTCCAATGTTTATGGGACATAGCCTCTTTCACTGCTTCGGGTTCTTGGGCTTGGTTTTGAATCTATTGAAAACAATAATGGTCATCCTTGGGCAAACAATAAAATGCTGGAGGAACTCAACCTGTCTTTCAGTGTCCATAGGAGGTAAAGATATTTTACTGAAGTTTCAGACCTGAGCCCTTCTTCAAAACATCGGTACTATACTGTATCTTTAACTCCTAAGGATGCTGAGAGATTGGCTGAGTTCCTCCAGCATTTCTGTGTTTTAACTACAATCACAGCATCTGCAGGCTTTTGTGTTTCACAACATCCACGAGCAGAAACGGTTAGGACCCTTTATTGAGATGAAAGTAAATGGGGAGAAGGGGAAAAGAAGATGGAGAAGGGGAAAAAGGTGATAGTGTATTGGAAAGAATCTGGGAGAAGTGGAGAGATTTGAAGAGAGTTTTATGGCTCCAGTTTGACATTAGGTCTGGGAATTTCAACTGTATGGTCAAATACAAATAAGGTACCATTTGTTGAGGCAGGGAAGGTGATTACAGAGTGGACTAGCAAGGGGCTCAGCAGCTGTAGGATTCACACCAGGCTTCAGGCTGCTGGAGACTGGATTGAGAGAACTAGGCATCAGATTTGAAATTCCTGATGGTGCCGATGGTGAGAAGAGCTTTTGAAGGGCCTCGTGTGATACATTTTGGAAGGTCAAACTTGAAGGCAAAGTACATTGTCAATGGCAGGATTCTTAACAGTATGGAAGAACAGAGGGGCCTTGGGGTCCAATTTGATAGATGTCGCAAGGTTACCGCACAGGTTGATAGGATAGTTAAAAAGGCATACGATACGCTGAGGGATATCATTAATCGGGGGATTGAGTCAGGGCATAAGAGGTAATGTTGCAGATGTATAAAAATTTGGTTCAACCACACTTGGAATATTGTGTTCAGTTCTAGTGGCTTCATTACAGGAAGGATGTGGAAGCTATGGAGACGATGCAGAGGAGATTTACTAGGATGTTGCCTGGTTTGGAGAACTTGTCTTATGAGGCAAGGTTAGCAGAGCGAGAACTTTTCTCTTTGGAGCGAAGAAGAAAGATAAGTGGTGACTCAATAGAGGTTCACAAGATTATGAGAGGCAAGTGGACAGCCAACACATTTTTCCCAGGGCGGGTGTAGCAAACACCAGAGGATAAGTGCATGGATGTGAGGGGATTGGAGGGTTATGGATAGGGAATGGGTAGGTGGGACTAGAGTTCAATTAAATTGGTGCAGACTAGAGGGGCAGAGATGGACTGTTTCTGTACTGGAATTGTTATATGGTTATATCTGTACAAAGTGAGGGGAGGAAAGTTTAGGGGAGTCTTCAGGGGTAAGTTATTTACACAGAGAGTGGTGGGGGCCTGGAATGTATTGCCATGGGTGGTGGTGAAGGCTGGTACAATATGGACATTGAAAAGGCAGACACATGATTGAAAAAAAAGGGTTATGAGGTAGGGAAAGTTTTGTTTTTTGCATCAATTTGTATTGGTTGGTGCAACATTGTGGGTGAATGGTCAGTACTGTGCTGCAATGTTCTATATTCTATGAATGTTAGCAGCTTCCTGAATGTATCAGAAGTTCAGAACTAGGATCTTGGGTTGACCATGTAGCTGGAGAGGTGACAGGATCTACAGACACTCGATATCTCTGAAGAGACTCTCTTTTGCTTCTCTTTCTCTTTTTGGTGGGGGTGCCAAGCTAGTGGCACCTCTTTACATGCCTTTACTGCAAGCAAAAATTTACAAATTATATACATGTTGTGTTCAGAATAGGTTCGATGGGTTCAAAGATAAATAAGCCTGGGCACGTTTTTTTAACAGTTTTCTTTATTTATGCATAGGGCACACACTCACATATTGTGGTAAACCACTTTTATTCTATGATTGGCTGCTGCCTGCTGGACACGCCTCCCAAGACTGATCCTACCCATACCCATGCTTCCTATTCCACTCTACCTTGATCAGTCAATGAGGTTGATGGCTGTTCCAGTTAATAAAAGCCTGATGGTTTCACAACTTCAGTCTTTTGTGATTATTGATAGTGCATCAATTTCAATAACTATAATTTTTCAAAAAAACATGGAACAGTATCAGAAACCTGAGAAGCTCAACATCAACCCTCGATCGCCTGATGCCCAAACATGTTTGATCTCTGGCTATGCTGTTTTGAAGACTTCCTGGCGGTGGCCATGGACGTTATCACTATGGATGCTAACCGACTGAGATTACTCTTCTCATGAGTCGGACCCCAAATATTCCCAATGTTCAGCAAAGCCAGCTCATACCCAGTGGCCATGGAAACTCTGAAGGCCCAGTGTTGCAAGAAAGTAAATGACATTTACTCCAGGCACCTCCTGGCCACCAGAAAGCAGTGACATGTTGAGTCAAGCGCTGAGTACCTGCGGGCCCTCCGGAACCTGTGCAGACGGCCACCCAGGATACTGAGAACATCATCCGGGATACGCATGTAGCCAGAATCCGCTCTGGGTACATAAGACAAAGACTCCTAGAACAAAAGGTACTTGATCCACTTAGGGTGTTGGAGCTGACAGAAACACTGGAGGTGGCCCTCCAAAACTCATTTATACAAATCAATCAATCAATCAATCAATCAATCAACCAATCAATCAATCAATCAATCAATCAATCAATCAATCAATCAATATTGTTTCAGGGATATGAGAGCCTTAGATGGTTAGTGTGAGCAGATCCTTTAGTCGTTCACCATTCACACTGCCCGTTGAAAGAAGCTGTTCATCAGTCTGGTGGTGCTGGCTCTAATACTCCTGTATCTCTTCCCTGAAGAGCAGATGAAAGATGCAGGTCATCAGTGATTTTGCATGCCCTCTTCCGACAATGATCCCAGTAGATCATGTCGGGGGGTGGGGGGGGGGTAGGTGGGTTGGGATCCTCTCTGTCATTCTTATGGACCTGTGGATTGATCTCCGATACATTTCTCTGCAGCAACTATACACCACGCTGTGATGCAGCTGGCTAGGATGCTCTAGCTCAGCGTTTCTCAACCGGTGTTCCCAGGAACCCTAGGGTTCTGCAAGAGGTCACTAGGTGTCCTGTGAGAAAAAGTGATAAATAGGCTAATGCATTTTTGAATTATTTTTGTTTAATTTTATATTCGTAATTTTACTATACACGGATGGCATATTGTTGGAAAATCCTTGGTTATTATAATAAAGGCTTATATTATTTAAAATTATAATAATTATAGAGAATGTATTTAGCGATGTCTATATGGTGCCAGTTTGAAACTGCTTTCACTGGTTAGTGGTCAGGACCTGTACGTGGCGGATTCGTGTATCATTGAGTGACTCACTCTGTTTACCTTTATTTGCTTCAGATTATTTGTTTAAGTTTTGTTTATCAAGTTACTTATTTATTTTTTTCTTTATTTTACAGAAATATCTGACAGCCCAATGTGCCGATTTTTGAAGAGGAAACATCCAGACAATCCTGATGCGGCCAGTGATGAGGAATTGCAATCTCCTGACAACCGTCTTTACGATGAAAGTTATTTATCAATGGGCTTTACATAGACTGGTGACCCAAGCTGTCCTATTCCACTGTGTCTTGTCTGTGGCAAACAACTTTCAAATGCAGCAATGGCTCCAGCAAAGCTGAAAAGACATTTCACAACAAATCAGTTATTTGAAAAATAAAAGTGGTGATTATTTTAAAAGGCTATTGGAATCTCAGAAGAAACAGAGAACAGCTTTTGTGAATAAAGTCAGTGTTAGTGAAAAAGCTCAAGAAGTAAGTTATTTGGTCGCAGAAATTACTGCACAGAAAAGGAAAAGTTACACAGTTGGTGAGAACCTAATAATGCCAGTATGCAAGATTAGAGGGGGTAAAATGGTGGGACAAAATGCAGTACAAGAAATTGAAAATGTTCCACTTTCAGATAGTACAATAAGTCGACGTATTGATGTCATGTCACATGATGCTGAAGAGGTTTTGTGTGATAAACTGAAAAATGGCAGTTTTTCCATCCAAGTTGATGAATCAACAGATCTTACCAATAAATGTCATGTTGTAACTTTTGTAAGATTTGTCAATGAGGTTGAAATTCAAGAAAACAACTTCTGTTGCAAAGAACGACCTGAGACAAGCAAAGGAATAGATATATTCAATATTTTGTCCTCGTATCTGGAAACAAGAGGCCTCTCCTGGAAGTATTGTGTTGGCATCTATACTGATGGTTGCCCCATCAATGGTTGGCTTTAAAAGAAGAGGAAGAACTTTGTGAGCTGCAGTCTGATTGTACACTCAAGATGAGATTTACTGAGCTATCTCTGGACAAGTTCTGAATTTCTGTGAAAGAAGAGTATCCTACCATTCATAGGAAAGTAATAAATATATTGCTGCAGTTTTCAACCTCTTACATGTGTGAGCAAGCCTTTTCTTATTTAACAAGTATCAAAAGCGAAGAGAGAAATCGTCTCCTTTCAGTTGAAAATGAAACCCGTGTGTGTTTATCTAAAGTTCAAACTCAAATTAAGTATTTGTGTAGCAAAAGACAAGAACAGGTTTCACATTAGAGGAGCAAATTTCACTATCTAAATCGGCTTCAAAAATAACATTTCCTTGGCCCATATATTTGTTAAAAGGACATTGTACCTTGATTTCTCTTATGCCTTTTCAACATTGTCAATAAACGATAAGTTATTGTAATAGTTATCTGCGTTTGTTCACGTATGTGATATTGGTTATTTATGTTTATTTTTTGTGTGTGTGTTTACAGATATTTTTTGTGAATGAAAATCTCGGTGTGAGGTCTCATAAATGAGCAGAATGATTTTTTTTTGCATTGCCAATAAATTTGACAAAAAAAGGAGTCATTTTTTCCTTAAACAAGTTATCCAAAAAAAAATATATAATGTTTACCACGTAAACCACGATAAAAAATTTTATGCAGGAGTTCCCTGAGACATGAAAACTATTTCAAGGGTTCCACAAAGGTAAAAAAAAAGGTTGAGAAACACTGCTCTAAATAGATCTCCTATTGAAGTGGCCTTGCCCGCTTCAGTCTTCTCAGGAAGTACAGTCACTGTTGCACCTTCCTGACAAGTGAGAAGATGTTGAGTGTCCACAATGGGCCACTGTTTAAGTGAACTCCAAGGAACTTGGTGCTCTCCACTCTCTCTATTGCAGAGTTGTTGATGTGTAGTGGATGGTGGTCACTCCTGAAGTTTATGATCATCTCCTTTGCCTTGTCCACATTGAGACTCAGGTTATTACTCTTGCACCATTTCACGAGATTTTCCACCCCTTCTCTGTTGTGCGACTCATCATTAATGACAAGGGTTAAACTTACAGTGTCCACCACCCACAGGCATGGTATACCATGTCACTAAATGAATTCCCACACATGGACCTGGTCTCCAATATTGCTGCTGCTCAGGGTCCAGGACAGGCTCATCACCGTCAGCCCTCCAGAGCTACCTGTGACTCACGGCCTGGAGCTCACCTCACCTCACCAGATCTAACAAGTGGAAGATATCGCACATCAGCTGCAAGGGCCAATCACACATCAGGCTCAGAGGTGGGCAGATCTAACCCTTGATTGGCAGGTAAGATCAGTTCCGAACTCTTGCTTGGTGAAGAAGTCACGTAACCCTCCCATTACATTGTGAAAATGAAGGAATCTTAAATCTAGAACTGTTCACAGCTAGACTTCGAGGATACACTTTTTCACACTTTCAAGCAATGATTTCATAATACTTGTGAACCTTAGAAAATGTACGTAACATCACATCATATCCATGCTGATTGGAAAAGAGATCCCAGCCAAAGCTCAGCTTCCAGCCAAAACATATCAAGGGATATATGATATTAAGACAGAGGATCAGCCATGATAGTATTAAATGGTGGAGCAGTCTCCATTGCGTGGATGGCTTACTCCTCTTCTCATTTTGTCTATTTGTAGCAGTCGCTTCATGATCCTGCAGTTCAGACTCCTCAAGTACATATTCAGATACTGTTTAAATATGAGTGTTTCTACCTCTGCCATACTTTCAGACAGTGAGTTCCAGAACTCCACCATCCTTAATGACCATTGTAATGCATTGAGCAAGAATTTCGCCTGAATGCAGAACACAGGAATCCTGACCTCTAACTTCCATTAAGCCACACCCCTTGTTCCCTTTCCCTCTTCCTCCTTTCTTCCAACTCCCCATCCCCTTCTTCTCCTATCCAAAAGTTACCTTCATCACTCAGTTTTTTTTCTTCTACCCTCCTTTCACGTGATCTCTTACCTGTTAGCCTGTGCTCCTCCTCCTGGCCCTTCCTCCCTCCTCTCCTCCCCTCCCCCTTCCCACCACCAAAACATTAATTATTTTTTACTGTGGCGGTATGCCATTAGGCAAGTGAACCGGCCCCGCTTGTCACGCACGCGGTGGGGCAGCCAGCCAAAATGGCGCTCTCGGGTGTTTCCTTCCAACCTTGGCACTGGGCTCAGAAGCCTGTGCTTGGCAACCCACGTGATGTACCGGTGATGTCTGGGCCCCCCCAGCGCGGTTCTCAGCCAGGCAGCCTGCAATAAATCAGTTTTGCTCACTAAACTCAACCTGTCTGGTTGTGCGATCCTTCAGTTAGCAGTGTAGCCGTCGCTACAATTGGTGACCCCAACAATTTCAAACATCTTTGAACCCGACATGAACAACCTTTCGATCAATGCTATAGCCATCAAGCTTCCTGGCTTCTGGGTTCAGGAGCCGGAGACCTGGTTCAGCCATGCAGAGGCTCTGCCAGATTTCATCGGATTCGACCAAGTTTTACCAAGTGGTCGCCGCCCTGGACCAGGCCACCGCCAAACGAGTGCTGCACCTCGTTCAGCATCCACCCGTGGAAGATAAGTACGGGACCATCAAGTAGGTACTTACCAGCTCCCTCAGCTTCTCCAAGTGCCAGCGTGCTGCTCGGATGCTGCACCTCAACGCCTTGGGGTCAGAACTCCAATCGAGTTGATGGACGAGATGCTCGCACTCAGGTGCGATCACACCAACTCCCCATTCTTTGAGCGCATCTTCCTCGACCATCTGCTTGAAGACATCCAGCCATTACTGTCCCAGGAGAGTTTCGTCGACCCTAGGAAGGTCGCTCAAAAGGCTCAGGAGCTATGTCTCAAATGATTCCTGGAGGGATCAGCAGTTCAGCAGGTTACAAACCCAGGGCATGACCACGCCATGCCTTCCTATAGCACTGCGGTGGAACACCCGGCCTCAAAGTGCATAGCCAGAAGCAAGCCATCGACTTCAGGCCTTTGCTTCTTCCACCAGTGCTGGGAAGCCAAGGTACGGAAGTGTCATCAGCCCTACTCGTTCCAGGGAAATTAGCAGGCTGGCCGCTGTTAATGGCTGCAGTGGCAGGCCAAGAACACAGCCTTCTTTACCTGCGGGATTCAGTCAGCAGCTGACACTTCCTCGTCAACACCGAGGCCCAGATTAGCGTCATCCCGGGCACAGACATCGAGTCCTGGAACCGGCCTCGAGGGCCTCCCCTCCATGCAGCCAATTCGACGGAGATCCAAACGTATGGAGGAGACAAGACCGTCCACTTCCAGATCGCCCAGTGGAAGTACTCATAGAGGTTCACCATTTCGTCCCTCCCAACCGCCATCCTGGGTGTCAACTTCCTCCTTGCCCATGGACTCCTGGTTGACATTCGAGGTAGGCAACTGGTAGATGCCCGTACCTTCCAATTCGTTCGTCTCAATGCCTCCTGCACAGAGCAGCCGCAGATGGCCATGGACAGCATGCCCAAGGATGAGTTTCAGCGTATCCTGGACGAGTTCCCGTCCCTCCTCAAGCTGCAGTTCTCTGCCACCTCACCACACCATGGGGTGTTTCATTACATCCCCACCCAAGGCCCGCTGGTCCATGCCAAGGCATGCCGGCTCCCACTGGATAAGCTCCAGATAGCGAAAGAAGTTCTTGCATCTGTAGGAGCTGAGGATTATTCGACACTTCGACAGTCCTTGGGCCTCACCACTCCACCCGGTCCCAAACTCTCATCGGCTGGTGCCCCTGCGGAGATTATCGATGGCTTATAATCTGACCATTACCCAATCTCTCACATCCAGGACTTTCCGGCCAACCTGCATGGCATGAAGGTATTCTCCAAGATCAACCTGGTGCATTGGTATCACCAAATCCTGGTGCACCCAGAGGACATATCAAAACGGTCATCATCACCCCCTTCGGATTGTTCAAGTTCCTACGCATGCTGTTCTCACTCAAGAACACTGCCCAGACCTTCCAGAGCCTCATGGACACAGTGGGCAGGGATTTGAATTTCGTATTCATTTACCTGGATGACATCCTTGTCGCCAGCAGAGATTGGGCACCACACAAGTCTTACCTGCGCACCCTCTTCTCCCGACTAGCCAATTTTGGCCTAACGATCAATCTGGCCAAATGCCAGTTCAGGAAAGAGTCCATGCAGTTCCTGTGCCGTACCATCATACCATCACTGCCAAAGGAGCTACACCTGCCGCTATGAAGGTAGCTGCAGTCAGGGAGTTCCCACACCCGGACAACCTCTAGGGGCTACAGGAGTTCATGGGTATGGTCAATTTCTATAACCACTTTATTCCAGGCACTGTGCGCGTCATGCAGCCACTCTTCGCCCTCATCATGCCCAAAGACAAGACACTCGTCTGGACTCAGGAGACCAGCAAGGCATTCGAAACCATGAAAGATGCCCTCGCAAAGGCTACCCTGTTTGTCCACCCACGCACCAACCTGCATATGGTGCTCTCCGTCGATGCCTCTGCCACAGCCATCGGCGCCGTCCTGGAGCAGCAGGTGAACAGACAGTGGAAACCACTGGCATTCTTTAACCGACTTCTTCACCTGCCAGACCGCAAGTATAGCACTTTCGATCGTGAGTTGCTGGGCATGTACCTGGCGGTGCGTCATTTCCGCTATTTCTTGGAGGGGAGGCCTTTCACCATTTTTACTGACCACAAACCCCTCACTCAGGCGCTCACTATGGCAAGAGATCCCTGGTCAGCAGCCAACAGCATCACCTCTCCTTCGTGTCAGAGTTCACCACTGACATTCAGCACAAGCAGGGAAAGACAATGTGGTCTCTGACGCACTCTCATGACCGGCCTTTGTGTGCTGACACCCAGCCTCAACTTTGACCAGCTTGCTCAGGACCAGATGTTCGACGAGGAGACGCGGGCCTTCAGGACTGCCATCATGGGCCTGCGGTTCCAGGACCTCCTGACTCCTCATGGTGAGGGCACCATCCTGTGCGATGTCTCCATGGGCACGCTGCATCCAGTAGTTCCCCAACAATGGTGCAGGCATGTCTTCCACCATATCAATGACCTTTCCCACCCTTCCATCTGGTCTGCGGTCCATATGGTGGCAGAACGTTTCATCTGGCACAGACTTCAGAAGCAGATTGCGGACTGGGCCAGAACCTGCACCCATTGCCAGCTTTCCAAGGTACACAGACACACCAGAGCGCCCATACAAGATTTCGAACAAGTCCGGGAACATTCTGAGTCCGTTCATCTATTGCTTTCCAAAACAACAATCCATTACTTCACAGCATGTCCAATTAACACCTGCTTGTGAAGTCTCTATAGGCATTCTTGAAAGTTTTGCAAAGGCACTCGGAACCTGGACTTCTGGCTTGAGCCTAGCTCTTGCATTTTAATGAGATCTATTTTGAAGTTTGTGACCTAAACTAAAAAATCCCACAATTTATCTCCTTTAAAATATATCTATATACAATATAAAATATAACATAATCCATCACAGAATCTGAATATGTCATTCTTTTATCATCAACTATATCATACCAACCTTGAGCCAAGAACACCAATGCATTTTGAATTAGGTTAGAATTGTTCTGTTAGAACAGATGATTCTTAAGCTACTTGTTTGACTACAAGTACTATTATTCCTTTATTTTACCAAGAATTCTAATGGTTACATATATTTTCCTTTAATTTCATTCAATAATAACAAAATAATTCATAATTATCCACACTGTATAACAGATGCACCCTTTCTGCCACTACCTTACACTGCATTGGTTCCTCCGACCTTCATTATTTAGCTTGTATCATTTTACATCTCATCCTCTTTGCCTATATTCAAGTCAATTATCTGTATGGAGGGATTGCCAAAGATAGGCCAGTTCAACAATGATCTACAGTATTTCCCTGCTTTGGCCTGCAATCTCATCCATCTGATGTACCTTAATGAATTGTAGCACTTCAAAATGATTTCACTGACTTAAAAAGGAGTTGTATTTATATATCGCCTTTCAAAAACTCACAACCACTTCATAGCTAATGAATTATTTTCTGAACTTCAGCTATAGTAATTGCTACATATTGTGATCATGGCAGGTGCTCCATAAAAGGTAAAATCTTCCTTTCAAATACTGATGCAGAGTGTTATAAGTGCAATTGGGTGGAGTAAGTCTCAATTGCATTTTGAAGATGTATAATATTTGCTAATAAATTATCTGAGCTAAGCAATCAATAATTCTTTTAATTTTCATTATTTGAAATAAAATCTTGAGAGAAGAAACACTTACTGAATGATTAAATTTTTTTTTTAATTGCTGGAAATATTCAAAAGGTCAGGAGCATCTGTCAAGAAAAAAAAAGAGTTTACATTTCATGTCGATCACCTTTCATCGGAGCTAGGAAACACTAGAAATGAAATATGTTCTAAGTCGCAGAGGAGGGGAAGGAGTGAAGAGATCATACGGGATGTCTGTGATTGGGTGTAGAATGGCACAAGGTGCAGTGAAGTTAGATGGTAGAGGGTCGTGTTGGCTTGTTGTTCCAGCTGATCCATCTGGTGGAAATGTAAATGGAAGAAAGTTTTGGTAAGTTATGTTGAACAAAGAAAAGCAAAGTGCAGACTCCATAAGTACCTTTGATTCATGGGGAGGAGATTGTCAAAGCCCAACTTGATTGGAATGAATGAGTTGGGCCGAAGGGCCTGTTCTATGCTGTATTGCTCTATATCTCTAAGATCTCATATATTATATTTCTAGACTCTGTACTAGAGAATAGGAAAGTGGTCAACGTAGAACTCATTTGAATTCAGTAATAATAAGGTAGTGCTTTATGGGAATAATTTTTCAGATGCTGCTTCCTGGACTTCATCTGAAAAACATGTGATCTTCAGAGAACACCCTTTAGCACCTGATTGTTCCTTTAATCAGGTTTTCAAATGGAAGTCAATGTGTCCACCCAGATTGGCAAGAGGTTGCGGAGAAGTGAAAGCCTAGGAAGCTTGACCACATTTTCATGGGCATGTGCTGGAGTGCATTGTGCTTTTGAGGTTTAGTTATTTCATATTTCATATACCAGAGGCTTGGCCTTAGCTTTTGAAGGGATTGCCAGTGGTGGCTTCAAAATCAGCCAAGGCTGTGGAGCAGAATGGAATTGCTAACCCTTAGAAAATTACAATGTCTCACTTCTCTCTCTCTCACACTGTTTATCATATGACCTTCCCTGAACCTGCCAAACGGGGAGTTTCGCTTGTCACAGGTGCTATATAATGGTGTTTTGTGATGTGCTGATGCAGATATTTTTCCTCCAGCACTTCTCTTCTCCACCCAGCTCAACAAACGGGCCTTACTTTTTCAAATCAATCCAATAATTCACAGAAGATTCCTAACTCAGATCTTAATCAGTTGCAGTATTTCAGTCAATCAAGAAGGAGAGCTTTGAGGTGAGAGTTGATAGAGGTATGTAAGATCAGGACTGGTTTTGCTGGGGTAAATAGAGAGAAGCTGTTCTCATGATGAGACTGCTCAAGAAGCAAGGTCACAGAGGTAAAGAGACGGACAAAAATAAACAGGCTGTGATAGAAAAGTTATATGTGCAGAGTGTAGTCATGATTGGATCTCATTGCCTAAAAGAAAGGTGGAAGCAGAATCAATCAGGGCTTTCAAAGAGAATTGGAAAGCGACTGGCAAGAAAATCATAAGAAAGGTTGTAGAGAAAGAGCAGGTGCTAAGACTGAACAGTTCAATTGATAATGAAATGGCACAAGATGGAAGGATTGAATGGCTTCCTTCTGTGTCATATCAACTTAATATTTCCATATTTCATTAATGTAACACATGGCCACTGGTTATCAGGACATCCAATAAGGAAATAGATTCTGTAAAGGTTAAAACCTTGTGTTTTCATTCGTAGCTGATTGTGTGCCTATCCCTTAAGGAAAAGTATTGTTTGTAGTGTTACCATAGTGACTATGATGTCATATGTCATAATATCCAAG
Organism: Narcine bancroftii; assembly: GCF_036971445.1. Lineage (NCBI taxonomy): Eukaryota > Metazoa > Chordata > Chondrichthyes > Torpediniformes > Narcinidae > Narcine > Narcine bancroftii. The sequence continues at coordinate 447,594,130 of NC_091469.1, read as the reverse complement.
CAGACCAAGAGCTTGCATCTCATTCTTTGAAGAATTACGAAAGGGACGTAAGCTCAAGATATTTTTCTTTGAATTAATCTTAAGTAGTCTTATTTTATCTTTAATTACCTCTATTTCTTCTTATATCTGTTTAAAGTTGAATATTGTTATACAGTTTGCTTTGTTTACTCATCATTATGAAAATCTCAATGCGAAGTTATGCAAAATGTTTATCCATTTTAGCAACAAATTAAAGCTACTTTAAGCTGCATCTACAAAGTTTGGTGTATTGGATTAATAAGGAGTAATTTGGAATATCATCCTCACGTCTCTTTGAAGATGACGTTTTGAAATTGGGAAATACTAGAAGTTGGAAAGTGACGTCTATAAATTATTTTGCCTACTGAATTCACACTGACCATTGACCACCTATATCTGAGCAGTAACCTCTAAATCATGGATGAACAGATCTTTGAACAATACTGATTTATTTGGTATATTTTAAATCCATATTTTAGCAGAGGCTATATAATAATTTCTTTTCTACCCTCTCTCTCACTCACATCCCCCCATCACTATTTCTTTCTAGAAGAACATAAGAAATAAAAATTAGAGTTAGCTATTCAGTTCCTGGTGGCCTTTTCACTATTTAATGAGATCTCATACTCAGCACCATTTCATACTCAGCACCATTTCTCTGTACTAATTGCTTAGGTCTTGATTTCCTTAATATTTACGTCCCTCTAAGGAAGGATGTTCTTGCAATGGAGGGAGTGCAGAGGCGATTCACCAGGCTGATACCTGGAATGGCAGGAATGACATATGAGGAAAGATTGCGCAAATTGGGATTGTACTCGCTGGAGTTTAGAAGATTGAGAGGGGTTCTCATAGAGACATATAAAATTCTGGCAGGACTGGACAGAATGGATGGAGATGGGATGTTTCCAATGATGGGAAAATCCAGAACCCGGGGCCATGGTTTGAGGATAATAGGCAAACCATTTAGGACCGAGATGAGGAGGAATTTCTTGACCCAGAGGGTGGTGAATCTGTGGAATTCATTGCCACAGAGGCAGGTTCATTAAATATATTTAAGAGGGAATTAGATATATTTCTTCAGAATAAGGGTATTAAAGGTTACGGAGAGAAGGCGGGGACGGGGTACTGAACTTTAAGTTCAGCCATGATCTCATTGAATGGCGGAGCAGGCTCGAAGGGTCGAATGACCTACTCCTGCTCCTATCTTCTATGTTTCTATGTTTCTATGTTTTTTAGTAGGTCATTAGGAAAGGAGAAAATTGTCTGATTTACTCCACATATGTGAAATAGTCACATCACAGCAAGAATTTCAAAATGCAAAATAATATTTTCCTCTTAACTGATCATCACAATGAACCATTAAGAATCTATTCCAAATATCTTCTACTTGATGGGAAGAATTTCATCTAATTGTCAATCTTGCATGTGAAAATGGTTTTTCATTTATTTTTGGCTCCTTGGGAAAAAGTTCCAGGGCATTTTGGCCATGAAGATCTCAAATCTTCCTCAATTATTTACAATAAAAAAACTGAGGCATTGAACTGGAATATTTGAAAGTAACTTTCATTATGAGCAAAATAATAATATGAAAGTTTATCATCTCCATCCAAGTTGTTCCTGAGCTGAGGAGGCATCTAAGAGACAAAGCCATTGGTGAATCTAGAGTTTGTATTGGCCAGACCAGGTGAGAATCAGGTCATTTCCTTTCCTGAAGGACAAAGGAAACCAGATAGGCATTTATTACCATCAAGTATTGGTGGTTATTGTTACTGGGGCTAGCATTTAATTCCATGTTCTTTTAATGTAATTATCTGAATTTTAATTCTTCAGCTGCCATGGTAGGATTTAAAAGACTATAACACATAGGAGCAGGAATAGGCTATTAAGCCCCACTGCCCAGGCTTCTCCCCATAATCTTTGATGGCATGGTTAATCAAGAACCTATCAATCTCTGTCTTAAGAACACTAATGGCCTGGCCTCCATAATCGCCTATGGCAACAAATTCCACAGATTTACCAATCTCTGGCTGAAGAAATTCCTACACATCTCTGTCCTAAGTGGACACCAGTCAATTTTGAAGTTGTGCCTTCTTGTCCTAGACTGTCCCACAAAGGGATATAACCTTTCTACATCTAGTCTGTCCATGCCTTACAACATTCGAAATGTTTCAATGAGATCCCCCTTCATTCTCCTAAATTTCAATGAATACAGGCCAAGAGCTGTCAAACACTTCTCATATGATAGCCCTTTCATTCCCAGAATCATCTTAATGAACCTACTTTGAAATCTCTCCAATGTCAAAATATCTTTTCTTCACTGAGGAGCCTGAAACTGCTCACAATACACTGTGAGGTTTCACCAGTGTCTTATAAACCCTCAACATCACATCTCTGCTCTTATGTTCTATTCCTCTTGAATTGAATACCATGATTGCATATATCTCAACATGTAATTTTACCTTCAGGCTATACTGCATGAAGACTCCCAGGTCCCTTTGTATCTGGATATTTTCAATTTTCTCCCCATTTAAAAAAATAGTCTGCCCATTTTTTTTTCTACCAAAGAGCATGATAGTACACATTCGACATAATATTTAATTTTCCAATTCTCTGGCCATTCTCCTAATCTGTGTGTCCTTCAGCAATCTTTGTGTTTCCTTTACATTACCTGCTCCTCTACCTACCTTTCTATCATCTGCAAACTTGGCCACAAAGCCATTCATTCTATAATCCAGATCATTAATATACAACATAAAAAGAAGTGGCCCCAACACAAACTCCTGCTGAACACCACTAGCAAATGGCAACCAATCAGAATATGATCTCTGTATTCTAATTCTCTGCTTCCTGCTAATCAGCCAATGCTCTACCCAGGCTAGTTTATTTCCTATTATACCATGGGCTCTTATCTTGTTAAGTAGCCTCATGTGCGGCACCTTGTCAAATACCATCTGAAAATCCAAATTCACAGTATCCACTGTGTCTCCTTTATCCAGCCTACTGTCACTTCAAATAGTTCCAATTAATTTGTCTAGCAAAATGTTCCCTTGAGGAATCCATGATGGCTTTGGTCTATCCTGTCATGTCCCTCCAAGTACTCCATAACCTCACCCTTTACAATTGGTTCCAACATCTTCCCTACCACTGATGTCAGGCTACCTGGCCTATAATTTCCTTCCTGCTACCTCACTCACTTTTTGAATAGTGGAGTGACATTTGTGATTTTCCAGTCCTCAGGGACCATGCCACAATCTATTGATTCCTGAAAGATTGTTTACGATGCCTCCACAATCTCTACCATTACTTCTTCCAGGAACAGAGTGTGCAATCCATCTGGTCCAGGAGATTTAACAACCCTTAGAGCATTCAGTTTTCTAAGCACCTTCTCCCTTGTAACAGTAACTGCACTCACTTCCCTTCCCTGATACCTTTCGATATCTGGTACATGCTCGTGTCTTCCAAATTGAAATCTGATGCAAAATACTCATGTATTTCCTCTGACATCTCTTTGTCTCCCATTATTATTTCTCCAGAGTTATTTTCTATATCTACTGTCACATCTCTTTTATTCTTTATATACTTGAAGCTTTTTGTATCCTCTTTGAAATTACTTGCTAGCCTACTTTCATACTTCTTTTCCCTCCTTATGTTTTTTAGTTACCTTTTGTAAGTTTTTAAAACTTCCCAATCCTCTATCTTCCCACTATTTTGCTTCCTTGTTTGTCCTCTCTATTGCTTTCTTGTTAGCATTGACCTCCCTCATTAGCCTCAGTTGTGATATTTTCCATAGTACAGCACAGAACATTATAGCACAGAAACAGAAACAGAAACAGTCCTTCTAGTCAGTGCGAACCATTTTTTTTTGCCTTGTCCCACTGACCTCCACCCAGTCCATATCCTTCCATACCTTTCCCATCCATATACCTGTCAAAATTCTTCTTAAATGTCAAAATTAAGCCTGCATTCACCATCTTAGCTGGCAGCTCATTCCACACTCCCACCACTCTCTGTGTGAAGAAGTTCTCACTTATGATATCCCTAAACTTTAACCCATTCACTGTTAACCTCTTGTTTGTATCAAACATAGCCTCAGGGGAAAAAGCCTACCAATATTTACTCTGTCTATCCCCCTCATAATTTTAAATACCTCTGTCAAATCTCTCCTCATTCTTTTATGCTCCAGGGAATAAAGTCCTAACCTATTTAATCTTTCCCTGTAATTTAGTTCCTGAAGTCCGTACAACATCCTAGTAAATCTTCTTTGCACTCTTTCTAACATATAGATATTTTTCCTGTAGTTAAGTGACCAAAACTGCACAGAATACGCCAAATTTAGCCTCACCAGTGTCTTAAACAACTTTACCATAACATCTAAATTCCTGTTCTCAATACTTTCATTTATGAAGGCCAATAGGCCAACAGCTTTTTACAACCATATCTACCTGTGATGCCACTTTCAGGGAATTATGTATCTGTATTCTGAGATTCCCCCTGCTCTACTGGATTCCTCAGTGCCCTACTATTCACCGTTTATGTCCTTTCTTCTTTTGTCCTTCCAAAATGCAGCACCTCACACTTGTCTGCATTAAGTTCCATTTGAAAATTTTCAACCCATTTTTACAGCTGGTCCAGATACCTCTGTAAACTTTGAAAACCATTTTCACTGTCGACAACACCTCCAATCTTAGTGTCATCGAATACTTTCTGATCCAATTGACCTCATTATCATCTAGATGACAAACAACAGGAGGTTAGGAAAAAAGGTGGAGGCATTAGGTATAAATGAGGAGGTAATGAAATGGATTCAGCAATGGTTGGATGGGAGGTGTCAGAGAGTAGTGGTAGAAAATTGTTTGTCCAATTGGAGGCCGGTGACTAGTGGAGTTCCTCAGGGATCGGTCCTGGGTCCATTATTGTTTGTTATATATATTAACGATCTGGGAAGTAGGGGTGGAGAATTGGATAAGCAAGTTTGCGGATGATACAAAGATTGGTGGTGTTGTGGACAGTGAGGAAGATTACCGTAGATTAAAAGGTGATTTAGGAAGGCTGGAGGTGTGGGCTGAGAAATGGCTGATGGAATTTAATACAGATAAGTGTGAGGTGTTACATTTTGGAAAGGCAAATCTAAATAGGTCATATGCATTAAATGGTAGGCTATTGAGATGTCCAGAGCAACAAAGGGATTTAGGAGTTGTGGTAAATAGTACCCTCAAGGCTGATACTCAGGTGGATGGTGTGGTGAAGAAGGCATTTGGAATGTTGGCCTTCATAAGTCGGAGTATTGAATTCAAGAGATGAAATTGTACAAAGCATTGGTGAGGCCAAATTTGGAGTACTGTGTACAGTTTTGGTCACCAAATTATAGGAAAGATATAAACAAAATAGAGAGAGTGCAGAGAAGGTTCACGAGAATGTTGACAGGATTTCAAGGTTTGAGTTACAGGGAAAGGTTGTGCAGACTGGGGCTTTTTTCTCTGGAGCGTAGAAGATTGAGAGGGGACTTGATAGAGGTGTTTAAGATTTTAAAAGGGACAGACAGAGTAAACGTGGATAGGCTTTTTCAATTAAGAGTGGGGGAGATTCAAACTAGAGGGCATGGTTTAAGATTGAAGAGGGGAAATTATAAGGGGAACATGAGGGGAAATTTCTTTACGCAAAGAGTGGTAGGGATGTGGAATGAGCTTCCGACAGACGTGGTTGAGGTGGGATCATTGGTTACATTTAAGGAAAGACTGGATAGTTACATGGATAGGAGAGGACTGGAGGGGTATGGACCGGGTGCTGGTCAATGGGACTAGGAGGGTGGGGATTTGTTACGGCATGGACTAGTAGGGCCGAACTGGCCTGTTCTGTGCTGTAAGTGGTTATATGGTTATATGGTTATAACAATGGTCCCAGCACCAATCCCTGAGGCGCACCACTAGGCACAGGCCTCCAATATGAGAAGCAATCATCCCTTATTTACTCATTTCCAGACAAAAATTTACCCTTTTCTGGTATGTATTTATTGTGCACTTACTCCATTTCTTGCACAAACTATCAATTGCTGCTGTCCTGTCTTCCCTGCTAGTGCCCTCTTCCAATCTACTTTGGCTGGTTCCTCTCTCATGCCACTGTAATACCCCTTACTCCACTGAAAAAAAAACGCAACTCTGGAACATTGTTCAGATTTATTGTTAGAGTGGATATATGACATCACATACAATCCTGAGATTCTTTGTTCTGGAGGCATGGCAGAATTACCACTTATTGCTAATGCAAAAAGAACTATAAAAAGATATGTACACATGTAAACAAATAAAGAAATGTAAACAAACTGACTGTGCAATACAGAGATTTTTAAAAATCAATAAAGTGCAAAAGTAAGAGTCCTTAAATGAGTCTCTGATTGAGTTTGATATTGAGGAGTCTGAGGGTGGAGGGGTAGCAGCTGTTCCTGAACCTGGTGGTGCGAGTCTTGTGGCATCTGTACCTCTTTCCTGATGGCAACAGTGAGAAGAAAATATGTGCTGGGTGATGTGAATCCTTGATGATTGCTGCTGCTCTCTAATGGTGGTGGGGAGGGTTTTTCCTGTAATGTCCTGGGTTGTGTCCATAACCTTTTGTAGGGCTTTATGCTCAGGAGTATTGGCACACTCGTACCATGCTGAATGACGCAGCTGGTCAGCACATTTTCTGCCACAGATCTGTCATTGGGCTTTTGATTCTGTCGTAAATACTCCACTGTAACCCTTATCTGCTTCAAGAGACTCACTGAATTCTATTTGCCTCAACCAGTCAGTTCTTTGTCTTTCATCCTCAATCAATTATGCTGACCCTGAGGAGGAAAGGGGGGGGGGGGGGTCATGGTACAGAATCACTAGTCATGGGATTATGGCTGAACCCCTCTTAGAGTCCCACCTAAACGTAACTTCCACTTTAAGATGACATTTTTAAGACTCCTTCTTGTCAAATTATATTTTTCCCTGCTGCCAATCTACTTTCATCAGGTCCTGTCTCAAGCCCTTGAAACCAGCTTTCCACTAACTTTGGACCTTCACTTGTGAACCAACCTTATCCTTTTCCAAAACAACCTTCAAAATGACAGAATTAAGCTCATTGCTTCTAAAGTATTCACCCACCAACACTATCACTGCCTGTCCACTGAAAATGGAGGCTGGTTGGATGAATGTGTGAGCAAAGGGCTCCACTCAGAGCTCTGAAGGAGGTAAAACCAGAAGTGTGTGAACAATCAGTCCTGATTGGGCAGAGGGAGCAAAAATTAGCACTGAGGCAGTGAGTTGTGATCAGGCAGATGGGAGCAAAAGTCAGTTTGGACGGTGGGACTGAGGGGTCAGCAACAGGATTTGGAATGTTCTTGGCCTGCAACGCCTCTCAAGCCATGGATGGCTCATGTATTTATAAATATAAATGTCCTAATTGTAACAGTAATAGTTTTATGAAATATAAAATCATAAATCTTACTCTACTTACAGCATGGTGTGCTCCTTGTTCAACTATGTGTCAGCAGTACAAGTCATTCGTCTAGGACATTTCTAGTTCCAATTTTATCATCATGTGTATGAAGATTCAGGAATAGAGATTGTTTTGTCTGCAGACCAGTCGACATCTCATACATAGGGCAAAAAATTAGGCACAGGCCAAAAGTGTGGAGGGTGATCAGTTTGTGCAAAGCAAAGGCAACATAATTTTACAATATTGAGATGCATTCAGGAGTCTGATTACAGCAGAAAATAAACTGTCCTTGAACCTGGTAGTGTGTGATCTCATACTCATGAATCTTCTTTCCAACAGGTGAGAGAACGAAGGCAGGGGTTGGATGAGTCTTTTGATACATTGGCTGCTTTTCCAAGGCAGCAAGAGTTATAGATGGAGTGGATGGAGGGGAGGGAGTTATGGTCAATGGCCTGAGCCAAATTTACAACACTCTGCAGATTCCAATCTCTACCATTAAAAAAATATGCTGGTAACAGCACTACATGCACACATTAGAAGGAGGAAGTGACATCACTATTATGGTGAATTTTGGCAGCAGGTGCTTGGTCCAATTTGATTCGTACTTAGATATCCACTGCAATGGCCTTGCATGCCTCTGTTCAAGTGTAATCACCAGAGATGGCCACATCCTGAAATATAATAAATAAATCCCTGATGGGTGGGACTTCACCACTAAATATGTGCAAATGTTGCAAAAGATGCCCAAAATTTGCTATTAACACCTTGACAAAAAACAGGTACAAATGGATATTCTCTCATCCAATTTCCAGGCAAATGTGTCTAGTTACTTAAAAATGGTCTGCCCTGTTTCTCTGATATTTCACCATCTCTCCTCTGTAATCATTGCCAAAATGTATCCTTTGATCCAAATGGCTTACAGCCTAGAAATTTATTTTGTACGTTGCTGTCCAAAATTGTGACCAAGAATTTTGGTGAGAACATGAAGCCTTAGGGATTATAAACATTTGAGTAAAAGCCTCTGAACTACCCACTCTATTTAAGTTTAATTTTAATCCAAGTGTAGCTCTTCCAATGTAGCGTTAACTCTCTTTAGGATGATACTGATCTCCTAAATCTTGGGAAGAGTTTGCTTTAGGTCAATTGGCAGGGGATAAATTTGGCTTCCTGGTACCTAAGCACCAACTACGTTGGTTGCACTCATGCACACCACATTTAGGCTGGACTGCATAATTTTTGGATACTCTCATTAGCACCTTATTGTGGATTGGGTGTTGTTTCCAGGAAGGCTGTATGGGTGTAGGGTTTTATTTTGGTTGGTGTAGGGTGGACCCAGTGAGGCAACATTGCCTACCACACAAAATACCCAACTCAGAAACCCTCCTATATTGCGTTTGGAATGGTGAACTGTGATTCCTTGAAATAAAGTAAGTGGGACTGCTCAGGATCAGGATAAGTGGAAGTCCAAACACAGAGCTCACTCCTATCTGTTCCTCTGTTCCCAGAGTATTATTACAGAGGATTACTGCCTGGCAGATCCCTACTTGCATGATGAACAGCCCAGCCTGAAGCAGGGAAACTGTGCAGCTGGTGAAGTGAAGGCCCCTTGAAAACAATCACAGTCAAGATACTGCCTCCTAAACATGTGTGATAGTACAGATTCTATCACCAATGTGTATATGTACAGATTGTAGTGTAGAATGACCTGGTCTGGCTAGGTGCAATCCTTTAAGACCTGCCAATAGGTGTGGCTATGCTCTCAGCCAATCACAGTCTCAGCGTGGACTTCAAGGGGCCCCTACCGTCGACCAACCGTAATACCTACTTCCTTACGGCCATCGACGAGTACTCCCACTTCCCGTTTGCTGTGCCTTGCTTGGACATGACTGCCTCCTCAGTCATAGGGCCCCTGCACAGCATCTTCGCCATCTTCGGGTACCCCAACTACATCCACAATGACAGGGGGTCCTCGTTTATGAGTGCAGAGCTGAGGCAGTACCTTCTGGAGCATGGTATTGGTTCAAACAGGACCACCAGCTATAACCCATGCGGTAATGGGCAAGTCGAAAGAGAGAATGCCACCATCTGGAAAGCAGTTACGCTTGCCCTTCGATCCAAAGGTCTCCCCACCTTTCGCTGGCAGGACATGCTCACTAGTGCCCTACACTCCATCTGCTCCCTCCTATGCACCGCGACCAATACCACCCCCCATGAAAGGATGTTCTCTTTCCTGAGGAAATCCAAATCGGGAACAACCATACCGGCGTGGCTCACGGTTCCCGGGCCGGTCCTCCTATGACACCACGTCCGGTACTCAAAGAACAACCCCTTGGTTGACCGAGTGACTCTGCTCCATGCGAACCCGCATTATGCCTACGTTGAGTACCCGGATGGGCGAGAGGACACAGTCTCGGTAAGGGATCTAGGCCAAGCCGGATCAGGCGCAGCCTGCCGGCAACACGACTCTGGCGACCCCAATCCCGGCACCACGGCAGTCACGCCAGATGGTCAGGCCCCCTAACCTCCACCGGGCCCTTTTTTTTTTCTTTTCTTTTTTTTACAGCCCTCCATCCACCCTGGGGTCAGTTCTCAAAGAAGGGGTGAATGTGATAGTACAGATTTTATCACCAATGTGTATATGTACAGATTGTAGTGCAGGATGACTGTGGTTGGCTGAGAGCGTAGCCACACCTACTGGCAGATCTTAAAGGATTGCTCCTGGCCAGACCATGTCATTCTGGACTGGTCGACCTACATGTGATATGCTCCAGTCTTTTAGTTAATAAAAGCCTTGGTTTGGATCAACAAGTCTTTGGTTCTTTCGACGCGCTCTACAACATGCTTTGAAGCTAAATTTCCTGAATGGGGGTCCAGCTCTGTTCTCTACTGATACCAGATAGCTTTATCTGCAAACTCCTAAGTTAGAGTCCAGTAAATCAATTAGCACATCTCAGAAAGACAATGCTAAGAGCTGCCATTTCTCACTGATAAGAATTGTGTCAGTAAAATAATTGCAAGATCACAAGACAGATTGTCATTGGATGTAGCTGATCCATTTGTGGCCAAGGTTGCCATTCCCCAAATCTGAGTTTTATGCCTCCACTGCAAGTTTGTGTCTGCAGAGCCTCACATCAGTCTGAATTTGATTCTCACTGCTTTCAATCTATTTCCCTTGCAAGTAGATTTTAAAATTTAATTCAGTGTTAAGATTTAGCTCTTCTCTCTTAAATACTTGTACAATTATATCTCATGTCTTAATGACCCAATATGTTTGAATCCCTCCTTATAATTCAGTCATTTATAGGCTTTTTTCTGGTTTCTCTTCCTTTCTCTCGAGCTCCAAATCCCTCCTTTCTAACCACAGGACTGCGTTCTTAACCTCCTGCTCTACGTGCTTTATACATAAGACTGAGTGGCTATCTACAAATCTGTTGATGATACAACGGGAGGATTATAGAGAAAGGTGTGATAAGTCAACAATAAGGAGGGAGATTGAAAATTTGGCTGAATGGTACACTAACAACAGCAAAACCAAGGAGCTGATTGAAGATTTTCAAACGGGAATCTCAGAGGTGTAAGATCCTGTGATCATTGGGAGATCAGAGGGAGTGAGGGTAGGCAAATTCAACTTCCTGGGCATGCTGTTCCCTCTAAGCTGATTGCATGTGCACACGCACAAAGGCAATGGATGTGAGCACAAAAGACCAGTCACCTAAAATAATGTATAGAATCTTAACTAAATACATTAATTCATAGGATGCAATCACACTCGTATTACATTAAAACATGCCAAAACAGTTTTATTAGCCATGAGAGATAGGCTGTGCCAAAATTATCTTGAAGCAACTTCAGTTCACATTTGCACAAGTATTCAGTGCACGCATGCTTTTATCACAGGCAAAAAAAAAGAACAACATAAGATTTTGCACATACTGACTACTAAAGCTTAGAGGGAACATTGCCTGGGAGTCATTATCTCAGAGGACCTTTCCTGGACCCAACATATTAATGTAATAGTGAAGAAAACATGTCAGCACCTCTACATCCTCAGGAGTTTACAGAGGATTGGAAGGAGATCGAAAATCTTGGCGCACTTTTACAGATGTATAGTGGAAAATGTGTGGATCGGCTGCATCACAGCCTGGTACAGGGGCACCAATACTTGGGAGCTCATTTTGGTTAGCAAGGGGGTAAAAATTAGTATATAGCAGAAGATACTACGATAGTATCTGCGAAGTGGCTGTGTAGAGAAGTTGGAAATGAACCTCTAATGAGAAAGCCTGTAAAAGATCATGGACACAACCCAGTACATCACAGGCAAAACTCTTCTCACCAATGAGAAAATCTACATGGAATGCAGCCGTTGGCGAGTAGCAGCGATGATTAAGGATCAACACCACCAACACATGCTCTGTTCTCACCGCTACCATCAGGGGAAACTCAGCAGGTCAAACAGTATCCTATTTATAGCAAAGGTATAACTAGAATGTATAATTCTAGTTACTACAAGATTTGCACCACCAGGTTCAGAAATAGCTGTTTCCCTCCACCATCAAGCTCCTAAACAAAATCAATCTATGACTCATTTACAGAGTTTTATTTTGTATATTATTTATTATGAATATTTATTTTCTGTCTTGATTATGAATATTTATTTTCTGTCTTGCACAGTCAGTTTGTTTACATTTGTTTCTTTGTTTACATTTTCTCTCTTTTGTATGCACATCCTTTTTTGAGTACTTTTTTACAGATAAGCAGAAATGTTTCCTGACCAACACAAAAAAGAATCTCAGGGTTCTATGTGATGTCATGTATGTACTCTGACAATAAATCTGAACTTTGAGTATTTGAACTTCTTGAAACTTTGATAACCAGTAATGGGCCAGGTATTTGGAGGGATTCAAAACCAGAGTGCTATTTCCTTTATTGTTATAGTATATGATGTGGGTTGTTAAAAAGCTAGTGTTGATTGCCCATCCCTGTTAGCCTTTGGAAGCATGTGGAGAGTTGGTGTCTCAATCTGTCATGAGGGTGTAGGCACCCTCAAGGAGCTGCTCCATTGGGGGAATCAGAATTTTATCCCTTTTAGTGTTTCCCTATGTTGGGATAGAGGTTTAAATGTCCTATCGACTTGACTGTTGCAGTTAACTTTCAGTCTGCACTGAAGTCACTGTTGTAGCCCCTTCTGGGCATGGAAAGGGTTAAACCAAATGGTAAACTTGAGCCTAGTCGTTCCTGTCTGCTTTTGCATATAACAGACTCGGCTTTCTGTCAATCATCTACAATTTGAAAATTATACATTCTAGCATTGCATCATTAAGAGGAAGTGGATTATATATTGGAAAAATGGTCCATTCCTGAACTGGACAATGGTCTGTTTGTTAATCTAAAAAATGTTTATTTCAGTGAAATTTCCTCACTATTTTAGAGGTAAAAATCCCCTGAAGTTTAAAAATAATCTGAAAGGAAGTCTGCTAGCCATCTGGATATTGTAACTTTGTATTTAAATGGCATCTGTGTATTTAGATTATGAATGTGAAAAACTCCAGTGAAGTTTGACAGGTGAAAGGGGCTTCCACTTAACATATATTCATGAAAAAGAGCTTGAATTGCTCATGCAGGTTGGTAAATGGGCTTTTAAAGATAGCAGTTTATTCCTCAGGATTAGTCAACATGCTCAAATTTCTATGGGTAACATTGTAAAGTTTAAGTCAGTATATCAAGTTCTATTTGATTATTTTTCTCAAACAAATCACGTTCAAAATGTTAAGGGGCAATATTAATCTCCTCAGTGGACAAAAAGAAAAAATTGAAGGGTCGTTAAAATGGAGACTGGGATCATGTTGCTTTCCCAATAGAACATGGAACAAAGAAATCAGCAACTGAGTACAGGCCCTTCAGCCCACAAGGTAGTGCCGATTCTATAAACATACTCCATGATCACACTATGTTTTCGCTCCATCACACTGACAACCCTTTCATTCTACCAGCCTCAGCCACCACCATGAAATACATGTGTAAAAACCTCCCTTTCACATCTCCCTCAACTTTCCTCTGCTCACCTTAAATGGATGTCTTCTGGTATTTGCTATTGCCACCCTGAGAAACAAGTGCTGGTCATCCCCTCAATCTATGCCCCTCTATTTGATTGCCTCTCATGCTCCATTCTTTGGCTTGGCTTCGCGGACGAAGATTTATGGAGAGGGTAAAAGTCCACGTCAGCTGCAGGCTCGTTTGTGGCGGGACAGGCAGACACGGTTGCAGCGGCTGCAGGGGAAAATTGGTTGGTTGGGGTTGGGTGTTGGGTTTTTCCTCCTTTGCCTTTTGTCAGTGAGGTATCACTCAACCTTTCCTCATATGATGTGTTCTGCAATCCAGATAGCATGATGGTAAATCTCCTCTGCACCCTCTCTAAACTTCCACAGTTTTCATGAAAGAGGGCGTCCAGAACTGAATGCAATAGTCTAAACTGAGATTTTTAACCTGTTTTATCCATGCAACTCCTGAACATGACTAGAACCTGCTTTAGTCCATGGCCCTGTAACCTCTACTTGAGTATTCTCAAAATCTCCTGGTGGACTACTTACCTTCTACCTTTCCCTTCTGTAATTGCAACTCATCCAAAATTTTGCTACCTCATTTCCTAATTTGATCTGAGACTTGTTGCATCCTCTCGTATCTTGGTTCCAATACCTAGCATCTTTGTCCATTGACTGTAGACACCAGTGGTCCGCAGCCTATGTGTCTTCCTTGCCTCACGTCACCAACAGCCTGCTGCTTGTGTTCTTCAGCCTCAGAGCCCCTCGCTGGTCCACCGCTGTGGTCACTGTCCCATGGGTCGTCTCCTCTGCTTCTCAATCAGGGGTTTGGTCTTCGCAGTTTCTGGTGCCCTGCGCTCGTCCTCTGCTTCTTTGGAGTCTGCAATCCCTTGTCGCCCATCTTGGGCCCAGACCCCATGGTCACAGAATTTTAAAATAGACCATCTTTGTTTCCTTTAACAGGCTGTTTAAAGCCTGTTCAGAGCTGAAAGTAGCCAGACTAGGCAGTTTAACCTCATGGAGGAGTGTTATATCTCCATTCCCCTCTCTGCAAAAGTCCACACCAGTGGCGGCGCTGTTGGAGCTGCTGTTATGGCAGTGCCGCTATATTTAAATCTAGTGGGGAATATGAATGCTCTGTGAGTTGGCATATTCTCCACTGTCCATCATGCCTCTTCAAGAAATGTGAAACGTGCAGAGAACAGCAGTTCACTGTTTGGCTTCATTCCTGACTGCACCAGCCATGGTGGGGTCTGAAACACTCATCTTCTGGAAGGAAAACACAAAAATCTACCATGATTGAAGTAAAATCACACAATGCTGGGGAAACTCAGCAGGTCAAACAGTATCCTATTTATAGCAAAAGTATTGGGCTTTTTGACCTGCTGAGGTTCTCCAGCATGTTGTGATTTTACTCATTTTCTGGAGCCTGGAGTAAGGAGCTGAATTAAAATGAACTTCCAACATTCTCCAGTTTTCTTTCGGAGTCCCATAATTTGACATCTAAAGCTTTAAATCGGGAAATATTCAATGTTATTTTGTTTGAATCGGTATCCTAATTATTTAATGGTCTGATGAATAAATCACCAGAGCATGGTGTTGAGTCACACAGACCAAGCTGTGTTTGCTTAATGTTCTACATTGATTAATAGCCATAATGGGTGCCCAAATTTATGTGGTTGGTGAAATGTCCTCACAGCCCAGCTGTTTTAACTTCTGTTTATCCTTTTAAATACAGCCAGTGAGCTGTGGGCACTGTCACTGTATTGCTCCATAATTCGGGCTAGGGATGAGGGTGGGGGGAGGGGGGGGATTGGACAGCAACTATTCAGGCATAGGAACAGGAGCAGGGAAAAGGAGAGCATTTCCAATGGTCCTGGTGAGGATGCAGCTGCAATTGGTCGGGAATTTTCATGGCCTACCACAAAATCATTTTTTTAAAGTTCTCCATTTAAGAAACGCCAATTGATAGGCTCCATGTCAGGACAAATGAACGAACCATCCATGACTAATGCCTCTTACCTCCAAATTCCACATGTCTCAGAGCCAAGTAGTTGAAATGTTACTGATAGAATCCTCTTCCCAGATTAGTTATAGATTTAGAGAGAGAAGTGCTTTGAGAAGCTCATCATGGGGCACATCAAGCTCCTGCTGTCCTTGTCACTGGACCCCCTTCAGTTCGCCTACAGATTCAACTGCTCTATGGATGATGCCATTACCACTGCCCTCTATCTAGCCCACACCCACCTGGAAAACAAGGACTTGTGTGTTCGAATGCTGTTTATCGATTTCATTGTGGCATTCAACACCATCATACCTCAGTATTTGATAAGGATGTTGAGCCTGCTGGGTCTAAACACCTCCCTCTGCAATTGAATTCTCGACTTCCTGTCGGGGAAACTTCAGGCAGCCTAGATCGGTAACATCATCTCCTAGACCATCACACTGAGTTCAGGGTGCTGAATCCACTGCTGTTCATTCTGCTGACCCACGACTGTGCAGCTGAACCCAGCTCGAACCATGTCATCAAGTTCGCTGATGACACAACAGTGGTGGGCCTGATCAGTAAGAATGAAGAGGCAGTGTACATGGATGAGGTGCAGTCACTAATGGACTGGTGCAGAGCCAACAACCTGTATCTGAAGGTTAATAAAATGAAAAGGATTGTTGTTGACTTCAGGAGGGCCCAGGGGACCAGGATCCACTGACCATTGACGGCTCCTCCATTGAGGTCTTTAAGAGTATCAATTTCCTTGGTGTACACTTGGCGGAGAAACTCACCTGGTCCCATAACACCAACTCCTTAGCCAAGAAAGCTTATCAGCATCTTTACTTCCTACAAAGGCTGAAGAATGTTCATCTTCCACCCTCCATCCTCACTACATTCTACAGAATGTGCAACTGTCTCACTGCCTGGCTTGGAAGCTGTATCACCCCTTTCTGCAAGACCCTGCAGAGGATAGTGACGTCAGCTGAAAAGATAATTGGGGGCTCACTTCCTACCATGAAGGACATTTATAACACTTGATCCAAGCAAAAGGCAATAAACATTGTGAAGGACTCCACACACCTGTTAGTAAACTGTTCTTCCTTCT
The DNA here is from genome assembly GCF_036971445.1 of Narcine bancroftii. Lineage (NCBI taxonomy): Eukaryota > Metazoa > Chordata > Chondrichthyes > Torpediniformes > Narcinidae > Narcine > Narcine bancroftii. Next base: position 447,577,521 of record NC_091469.1, on the reverse strand, counting down.
GCCGTCTGGTAAAAGGTTACTGTAGCACTCAAACCCCTACGTCCAGATCGGGCAATTATTTTCTCCCCCAGTCATCAGACTCCTGAATTCCCAAAACATATGTGGATAGGATACCATGGACATTTACAGCACACATCTTAATATTTTAATGTGTTTAACTTCTAACTTATATTTATGTAAATATGCTCCCTGGTCCTGGAGAAATGCTATGTTGTCTTTACTGTGTTAACATGGTATGAATGATCATTAAAGGTTACTTGACTTGACTTGACTTGAAATGACAGATGGAGTTTAATCTATGTAAGGGTGAGGTATTGCACTTTGGGAGCACAAATTTAAGGGGATGTATACAGTTAATTGCAGAATTCTTGAACAAATTGATGTAAAGGTCCATAGGTCCTTGAAAGTGGCCATGCAAGTAGGAAGGGTGGAAAGGAAAGTTTGTCTTCAATGAACATAAGAGTGACAAACTTATTTTGCAGCTATAGAAAACTGCAAGTGGAGTAAAAGCCCAAAACTTTGGTTATGCATCTTTATCTTTGCTTTATAAAGGATACTATTTGACCTGTTGAGTTTCTCCAGTATTGTGTTTTTACTTCAATCACAGCATCTGCAGACTTTCATGTTTTACTTCTGGAAATAGAGTATTGTCTGTCATCCTGTTCTCCCCATTACAGGAAAGATTGGAGGCTTTGGAAAGGTTACAGAAAAGATTTACCTGGATGTTGCCTGGGTTAGAGGGTGGACAAACTTGGGTAGTTTTCTCTGAAGAGTTGGATAACCTGATTGAAGTTGAAAAGTATCGATAGGGTAGGCACCCCAGAATCTTTTGCCCATGGTAAAAAGGTCACAAAATATAGGACATGCATTAAGATAAGGTGGAGGAAGTTTAAAGGAGATGTGTAGATGGTAGATGCCTCTTACGAGCTACCATGAGTAGTGGTGGAAGCAGGGACAACAGTAGCATTTAAAAATCTTCGAGATAGACACAAGAATATGCAGGGAATGGACCGATTAGTATCATGTGTAGCAGAGAAGTTTTAGTTTAGTGTGATACACAAAAATGCAGGTCATGCAGTGTCCATAAGAAGCAAAGGTACAGTATGTAACCAACATTTTGGGACTGAGCACTTCATCAAGGCATGGGCAGAAACCAGATGGGTGCCTGACTTTAAAAGGTAGGGGAAAGAGGGAAGAAGTAGCAGGGGGAAGAGTAGAGGCCAATAAGCAAGAGGTCATAGGGCGATATGGGTGGGATACAATGTTCCCTCTAATTTTTAGTAGTGTGAGCAAAAATTTGATGTTGCGCAAATTTTTTTCCTGTGACAAAAGAGTGTGCGCACTGAATACTTGTGCAAATGTAAACTTGAAATTGTTTCAAGATAATTTTGGCACAGCCTATCTCTCATGGCTAATAAAACTGGATTGAGATGTTTCAATATAATACAATATAATACAAGTATGGATGCATTCGATGAAGTAGTGTATTTAGTTAAGATTTTATTTTATACTTTGAACTACTTTGTTCGGTTTGTTTTTCCTTTTGTGCGTACATAAATTTCCTTTGAGTGCTAGTTGCAAAACATATGTGTGCTTGCACACAGGCTCAGTTTAGAGGGAACAGTGGTGGGAGGACAGAAGAGAAAAAAGCTGAGAGGTGCTGGGGGCAGGGGGTGGCTCTCTGAATGGTCCTTATCTCTTCTGCTAGTTAAAATCTCCGCCATAACCATAAACCATTCTTGTTGGCTATGCTCATATCTCAAGAATAGTGTGTGTGTGTGTGTGTGTGTGTGTGTGTGTGTGTGTGTGTGTGTGTGTGTGTGTGTGTGTGTGTGTGTGTGTGTGTGTGTGCAGAGCTACTGCCATTCACAATCCAACTCCTCAGTGTGAGTCAATGCCTCAGGGAGAGAAAAGGAAAAAGGTTTAAATACTAACCGAGAAAACATCCAGAATGGTCACAAACTCAGAACCATGTACTGTATGCAGTGAAATTGAATAACTGAGAATAAAGCACAACCCTACAACTGGTACTTATCAGTTATTTCGCCTCATATCAAAAGTGATTGATTCTGTATCCAAAGCTAGGTGTGGATAAGTAGCCCAGAGAAAGTATAGTGGGAATCTGGTTCACAGTCAGTGCCATTTACTGAAACTGTGCCTTTAAGACTCCAAAATTGGACTTAGAACCATAGAACACTGCAGCACAGAAAGAGGTCCTTCAGCCCATTCCAGTGTGTGCTAAACTATTTATTCTTCCTTCTTGCATCAATCTGCATCCATACCATAGCCCTCCATACCCCTCCCATCCATATACCTTTCCAAATTTCTCTTAAATGTTGTAATTGAACACACATACACCACCTCCACTGGCTGCTTGTTCCACACTCTCACCACTCTCTGAGTGAAGAAGTCATGGTCTAGCTGGAGGAGTGCAGAAGCTTTTGAGGGTCAGTGAGTATGAATGTGAGTGTGCATGGCGATATGCAGGAGTGGCTGGGGAGATTCAGAACCAGGGTTGGTGCTACCTATTGCAGAGCACTTTCTATCTTAGGAAAACCGATAGGTGGTTTAGGGTCTTGCCTTAATTGGGAACATAGGAGTGTGAAAGATGAATGAATCAGATGGGGGAGGAAAGGCTGGTTAGTTTATGGAACTCGGAGAAAACACTCCTCTCAGCCCACACCTGTGTAGCATTTCCTTTGTGGCTTTATCCCTGTAGAGCTCGTCGAAAGAACCAAAGACTTGCTGATCCAAACCAAGGCTTTTATTAGCAAAAGACAGGAGCTCTTCACAGGTGGCCGACCAGTCTGGAATGATCCGACCTAGCTAGGGACACAACCCTTTAAGGCCCAGACAGTAGGCGTGGCTTAGCTCTCAGCCAATCGCTGTAAGCACAGTCATTACATACTCTAGATCACACATGTCAAACTCTGGCCCGCGGGTCAAATTTGGCCCGCGATATAATTATATTTGGCCCGCAAGATCATTTCAAAAATGTATTAGAGGTGGCCCGCCCTGCAGCGAGAGCCGATGCTGTTTTTTGGTAATGTCACCCCCACCATCCTCCCCCTTCATTGCACATCCTTCCCCATTGTAACATGAGAAATTGTAACACGAGAAGTCTGTCGATGTCATCAGCTGGCAAGCCGGTTGGAAGGCTCCCCGCACAACCAGTCACATCTCCCACCTGTCGAGCGGTGCGGCAGATGGGCGAGCGCCTGTGATTTCCTGTCGGCGCAACGGGTATGGCAGGCTGCGCACGGCCCCCGGGCAGCGCGAGCCCCGCGTGACTGGCACCGGACAGCCCTTCCACAGTGCGAGCGCACTTCTCCCGGTCACCACGGCCTTCAGCGCTTGCACCCGCGCAGACCCCAGGGACGGCTGGTTCGGCCCTGCACGTGAAGAGAGAGATGGTGGCTGTCCGCAAAGGCTGATCGGCAGTGCGCTGGGCCTGAGTGGGTGGGTAAGCAGGGGTGGGCAGAGGGTGTAGGTGAGGAGTAATGGGCAGGGGAAGTTATGGTGGTGCGAGGAGCAGTTAGAGGGAGGGATGAGTAGAAGGAGGGGTGGATAGGGAAGAGGTAAAAGGGGAGGGGCAGGGCAAGTAGTGGAGGGGTGATTAGAGGGTGAGAGACGGGTAGAGGGAGGAACAGGTTGAGGGGAGAGGCAGTAGAGGGGCGTGTATAGGATGGGGTGGGTAGAGGCAGAGCGAGTGGAGTGAGGGGTGAGTAGAGGTTGGGTGAAGGACTGGTCAGGTAGAGGGATGGTGGGTCGAGGGTGAATAGAGGCCTAGAGCCTGAGGAGTGAGCAGGAAATGCTGAGTCCTGATGCAGGCCAAAATGGACACAGCCTGTGAATGCTTGACTACATCTCCACAGGGACCAAATAGGTTTCCCTCAGGTCAAGCAAAGGGTGAACTTGAGCTACCTACTCCTGACCTGTAACATTATCCTCCTAAAGTTATATCCTAAAGTTTAACATTACATATGTTGAAAGAAGAGAAAACATGCAGATGTTGTTGAAAATTTTCAATAAATATTTAGTTCGGCCGTCGACTTAATCCAAGTATTTAATTTTGGCCCTCCGTGAATTTGAGTTTGACACCCCTGCTCTAGATACTGTAACTATATACATTGGTGATAGGTCTGTACTATCACAATCCCTGGTTGTTTGCCACTGAGAATTGGGAAACCTGCACTCCTATGGATGAACAGTGGAAATAAAGACAGGAATTCATGTAGCTGCTGCCTTCCAGCTCATTGCCACTGTAAACAGTGATGCATGGGGTCAATTCCTTTTCCAGGTAGTTTTATAATCTCAACTCCATCCACAACCTTGACCCATCTACTTTTGGGAATTAAATTTAAGGCTGCTTTCTCTGATCTATCAGCATCCTGAAAGAAAGAGAGGATGGTAGGACCGAAGCAATTGGTGGAACGGAACAGGTAAGTGCCTTTCTAGTACTGCACGAGAGCCAAAAGGGGAAGAAGACCTTCATCTGCTTCCGATGAACCTGGCTCCATTCCTGCTATCACAATGTTCCCCAGGTTTCTGCAGTTGGAACCTTCCTGTCCAACTGAACTAAGCCAAAATGAAGCCCTGTCATTAGTTTCCTGACTTTGTAGCTGTTCGGTATCATCGCTGCTTCCTCCTTGGGCATGAAAATCCATTTTGAAAGAATTGCTTTGTGTTTACAACTATTCTTTAGAATTTTACTTTTGAGTTGGCCGCTTATTTTTATCGGCTCCCATTGCTGGATCGGTGTGGGATGTTCTGCATCACATATGCCCTCAATAATCACTGCACAGCCACTAGGTACCCGCTCTGACTAGTTCAGCATTTAGCTGATATTAAGTCAATGTATCTTGGCATTTTTTGCTTTCTTCCACATCATGCTTTGCTGTTTCACTCCAAGCTTGGGAATCCCTTTTCATATGAGCATTCAGTTTTGGAGAGCACTTAATGAAATCATTGCTACTCTGACCGTAATAATTCCCTGCTTATCAAGTATTTTCCCATACAGATTTCCTGCTTCTGCATCACTTAAGTTTTAAGTTTTAATGATACTACACAGTAGAAGGCCTTTCTGGCCCATGAAACCTGTGCTACCCAATTACACCTAATTAACTTTAAACTGTACGTTTTGGTGGGTGGGATGAAACTGGAACTCCAGGTGGAAACCCACACAGGTCACGGGGAGGACAAAGAAACTCCTTACAGACAGTGCTGGATTTGAACTGGGGCTGCTGGCGCTGTAATAGCATTACCCCTAACTACAACACTATCCATGCTGTACACCTTAAATCCGAAGGCACGTTCAGGATGAATCAGGGCAGTGCTTTGGCCTAGGTGGGATTGGAGATTAAACAGGTATTGGAACAGAACTTCCCACTCCTGACCTACAGCTTGAGCAGTAAAGTGACATGCCTTCTTCAAGTTGGAGACTAAAATCAGTGCATGTAATTCAGGTCTTGGTGCAATCTGAGGCCCTAATGCATTTTAAATCTTAGTTCAGCATCTACCTTAGCCTGCCTATTCTATACGAAAAAAAAGAGATGCCAATGGTTGAATTTCTGAAGGTTTCGGGAGGCAGAGAAGAAGATGGAAGCTCCTGGTTCTTTGAGTCCAATCTGAGCTTGTGCTTGAAGGATGAGAAGAGTGCAACATTCGTCGCACCAGAAACCTGAGCACAATGGATTATTATTTTAGTTGATAGCATGCTGGGAAAAAGATACTTGCTCAGCTATATGTTTTACTGATATACAGTAGCTGCAACTGATACCACACTCTTCAGCATGAATGATTAATTGTCTCTGTCTGTTAGTATCTATAAATTCAGCTGTCATCGTTTTAATGTTATGCAACTGATTGATGCCCTGTTTCTATACATCTTAGTTTTTACACTGATATTGTCATGTAAGGGAGTTAGTAGTTCTCTACAATTGCAGAAGTAACATGTGTAACTGAGAAGGTTGTTCAGCTGTGAACAAAACATCATCTGTTTTATCTCACATACGCAATATAAGGGAGAACAGGATGCTGGATGAACTCATTGGGTCAAGCAACTGTGGAGGCATAAGGTGTAAGTAGGTATTTTTGGTCAAGACCCCTGTATCAGGATTCTGAGGGAACAGGAATGACTGTGAATTATCTTGTTCTTCTTTGGCTTGGCTTCGTGGACGAAGATTTATGGAGGGGGTAAAAGTCCACGTCAGCTGCAGGCTCGTTTGTGGCTGACAAGTCCGATGCGGGACAGGCAGACACGGTTGCAGCGGCTGCAGGGGAAAATTGGTTGGTTGGGGTTGGGTGTTGGGTTTTTCCTCCTTTGCCTTTTGTCAGTGAGGTGGGCTCTGCGGTCTTCTTCAAAGGAGGTTGCTGCCCGCCAAACTGTGAGGCGCCAAGATGCACGGTTTGAGGAAATATCAGCCCACTGGCGGTGGTCAATGTGGCAGGCACCAAGAGATTTCTTTAGGCAGTCCTTGTACCTCTTCTTTGGTGCACCTCTGTCACGGTGGCCAGTGGAGAGCTCGCCATATAACACGATCTTGGGAAGGCGATGGTCCTCCATTCTGGAGACGTGACCCACCCAGCGCAGCTGGATCTTCAGCAGCGTGGACTCGATGCTGTCGACCTCTGCCATCTCGAGTACTTCGACGTTAGGGATGAAAGAGCTCCAATGGATGTTGAGGATGGAGCGGAGACAACGCTGGTGGAAGCGTTCTAGGAGCCGTAGGTGATGCCGGTAGAGGACCCATGATTCGGAGCCGAACAGGAGTGTGGGTATGACAACGGCTCTGTATACGCTTATCTTTGTGAGGTTTTTCAGTTGGTTGTTTTTCCAGACTCTTTTGTGTAGTCTTCCAAAGGCGCTATTTGCCTTGGCGAGTCTGTTGTCTATCTCATTGTCGATCCTTGCATCTGATGAAATGGTGCAGCCGAGATAGGTAAACTGGTTGACCGTTTTGAGTTTTGTGTGCCCGATGGAGATGTGGGGGGGCTGGTAGTCATGGTGGGGAGCTGGCTAATGGAGGACCTCAGTTTTCTTCAGGCTGACTTCCAGGCCAAACATTTTGGCAGTTTCCGCAAAGCAGGACGTCAAGCGCTGAAGAGCTGGCTCTGAATGGGCAACTAAAGCGGCATCGTCTGCAAAGAGTAGTTCACAGACAAGTTTCTCTTGTGTCTTGGTGTGAGCGTGCAGGCGCCTCAGATTGAAGAGACTGCCATCCGTGCGGTACCGGATGTAAACAGCGTCTTCATTGTTGGGGTCTTTCATGGCTTGGTTCAGCATCATGCTGAAGAAGATTGAAAAGAGGGTTGGTGCGAGAACACAGCCTTGCTTCACGCCATTGTTAATGGAGAAGGGTTCAGAGAGCTCATTGCTGTATCTGACCCGACCTTGTTGGTTTTCGTGCAGTTGGATAATCATGTTGAGGAACTTTGGGGGACATCCGATGCGCTCTAGTATTTGCCAAAGCCCTTTCCTGCTCACGGTGTCGAAGGCTTTCGTGAGGTCAACAAAGGTGATGTAGAGTCCTTTGTTTTGTTCTCTGCGCTTTTCTTGGAGCTGTCTGAGGGCAAAGACCATGTCAGTAGTTCCTCTGTTTGCGCGAAAGCCGCACTGTGATTCTGGGAGAATATTCTCGGCGACACTAGGTATTATTCTATTTATTAGAATCCTAGCGAAGATTTTGCCTGCAATGGAGAGCAACGTGATTCCCCTGTAGTTTGAGCAGTCTGATTTCTCGCCTTTGTTTTTGTACAGGGTGATGATGGTGGCATCACGAAGATCCTGAGGCAGTTTTCCTTGGTCCCAACAAAGCTTGAAAAACTCATGCAGTTTGGCATGCAGAGTTTTGCCGCCAGCCTTCCAGACCTCTGGGGGGATTCCATCCATACCTGCAGCTTTGCCACTTTTCAGTTGTTCGATTGCCTTATATGTCTCATCCAGGGTGAGAACCTCATCCAGCTCTAGCCTTAGGGGCTGTTGAGGGAGCTGGAGCAGGGCGGAATCTTGGACTGAGCGGTTGGAACTGAAAAGAGATTGGAAGTGTTCTGACCTTCGGTTGAGGATGGAGATCTTGTCGCTGAGGAGGACTTTGCCGTCTGAGCTGCGCAGCGGGCTTTGGACTTGGGGTGAGGGGCCGTACACAGCCTTTAGAGCCTCGTAGAAACCCCTGAAGTCGCCAATGTCCGTGCTGAGCTGGGTTCGTTTGGCGAGGCTAGTCCACCACTCATTTTGGATCTCCCGGAGTTTGCGCTGAAGATGGCTGCATGCGCGACGGAAGGCTTGTTTCTTCTCTGGACAGGACGGCTTTGTAAGGTGAGCCTGGTGGGCAGCTCGCTTCTTTGCCAGCAGCTCCTGGATTTCCTGGCTGTTTTCGTCAAACCAGTCCTTGTTTTTCCTGGAGGAGAAGCCCAGTACCTCTTCAGTGGATTGCAGTATGGTAGTCTTCAACTGATCCCAGAGGGTTTCAGGGGACGGGTCCTTGAGGCGGGTTGCATCGTCGAGCTTTGCTTTGAGGTTTGCCTGGAAGTTTCCTCTCGCTTCGTCTGACTGCAGGTTTCCAACATTGAACCTCTTTCTGGGGGCTTTATTGTTCCTGGGCTTTGGCTTGAAGTGAAGGTTGAGCTTGCAGCGAACCAGCCGGTTGTCAGTGTGGCATTCCGCGCTAGGCATGACCCTGGTGTGGAGCACATCTCGTTTGTCACTTTCTCGCACCAGGATGTAGTCCAGGAGGTGCCAGTGTTTGGATCGGGGATGCATCCAGGTGGTCTTAAGGCTGTCCCTCTGCTGAAAAAGGGTGTTTGTAATGACAAGTCGCTGTTCTGCGCAGAGCTCCAACAGGAGGCGCCCATTGTCGTTGCACTTGCCGACGCCATGCTTGCCCAGGATTCCTGGCCAGGTTTCTGAGTCTTTGCCGACACGAGCGTTGAAGTCGCCCAGGATGACAACCTTGTCGGCTGTAGGGGTGCGTTGGATGAGGTTGCGCAGGTCGGTGTAGCACTTGTCCTTTTCTGCTGGTTCCTCCTGGAGGGTTGGAGCATAGACACTGATGAGGGTGATGTGACGCTTGTTTTGAAGGGGGAGTCGCATGGACATGATTCGGTCCGAGAGGCCTGTCGGAAGGTTTTCGAGTTTGGAGGCAATGAAGCTCTTGACCATGAAGCCTACACCAGATAGGCGTCGTTCATCCGAAGGCTTGCCAGACCAGTAGAGTGTGTAGCCCGCGCCGCGTTCTTGGAGGGTGCCTACATCTGCCAGGCGGACTTCACTGAGAGCGGCTATGTCGATGTCAAGTCTGAGGAGTTCATGTGCAATGAGGGCAGACCGACGTTCAGGTCGGTGGCTGTCAGCCTTGTCAAGCATGGTTGTGATGTTCCAGCATGCTAGCTTGAGTTTGTGAGCATCTTTTGAGGGGGAGGACGTGGAGGGGGAGGACGTGGAGGGGGAGGACGTGGAGGGGAAGGACGTGGAGGGGGAGGACGTGGAGGGGGAGGACGTGGAGGGAGAGGACGTGGAGGGGGAGGACGTGGACTTGTCCTCGGGCCTGCGCAAAGCAGCTTTTAGGTGGAGTGCAGTGCGCGCAGTAATGGCCCCACCCTTTCCACCCATGGTTCGTGTGCCGTGGCCAAGCAAGCTGGGACGTAGCAGCGAGGTCCTTGGGTCGTAGGTTTTATATCGGAGTGGCCTTCTCCTATGCAGGTTTCTTACCCGGGCTGGAGGGGCCTGCCTCCCCTTCTAGGTCGGTCCATACTGTCCGGACTGGGGCCGAGGCCACCGCAGCTCACCCTGTGCCTGGACTGGGGCCGCCGCCTCCCATTCTCTGCCCGGATCGGGGCCTCCGCCTGCCCCACTCGACCGAGGCCGGGGCCGCCGTCTCCCCCTTGCTCCTGCCCGGATCGGGGCCGCTGCCGCCACCTACCCTTCGCCCGGACCGGGGCCAGGGCCGCTGCTGCTCTCCCTGTGCCCGGACAGGGGCCGCCGCCTCCAACTCTCTGCCCGGACCGGGGCCTCCGCCTGCCTCACTCGACCGAGGCCGGGGCCGCCGTCTCCCCCTTGCTCTTGCCCGGATCGGGGCCGCCGCCGCCTACCCTTTGCCCGGACCGGGGCCGGGGCCGCTGCTGCTCTCCCTGTGCCCGGACTGGGGCCGCCGCCTCCAACTCTCTGCCCGTATCGGAGCCTCCACCTGCCTCACTCGACTGAGGCCGGGGCCGCCGTCTCCCCCTTGCTCCTGCCCGGATCGGGGCCGCCGCCGCCGCCTACCCTTCGCCCGGACTGGGGCTGGGGCCGCTGCTGCTCTCCCTGTGCCCGGACTGGGGCCGCCGCCTCCAACTCTCTGCCCGTATCGGAGCCTCCACCTGCCTCACTCGACCGAGGCCGGGGCCGCCGTCTCCCCCTTGCTCCTGAATAAAGCCAGTATGAATAGGATAAGGGTAGATAATAGAATGTAGGAAGTAAAGTTAGTCTGGTCTGAATAAGATAAGGGTCTTCTAGCCTTAGACAGAATTAGCAAGTTCTGCATATAAGAGTTAGTAAGCCCTGAGGGTCGGGAAGGTGTGAATAAGGACAAAGGCAGGTTTGTGAATAAGGACAATTACATGATGGGACACCGACAGGGTACCCCCTGGTCCTCCAAGTTCACAGAAACTGCACGTAGGCAGACAGGATTGCCTAATGCCAAACTCATCCAGGAGGCAGAAGAATGCAAGGGGGAGGGTACTTCTATACTGAAATAAACTGTATAAAAGTTGGGTGAGCCCCAGTGTGTGTGTGTATTCCCAGGGTAAGGGGAAGCACCCAACTTTGCATTGTTGTATAATAAATGTTCTTTGTTCTCAATTTTTGTCTCGAGCAATTTCTGTGAAGGTACTTCTGTTTCTCACAAATGGGGGTTCGTCCGGGATCCCACTCCCTCCACTGACAGAGTGCCTGACGACGAGGGTAGGTGCACCCCGGCTGATTCAGCTGGACTCACAGACGACGGGTGACTGGTCAGTGGATGAAGCGAGTGATATCCGAGAAGAGGCATTGAGAACAAACGACGGGAGGACGTTAAGGAAGTGCACTAGGAATAGCTACTGGATCCCGGTAAGAGGAATTTTACTTACCTGTTAGTATGGGAGGTGTGAATAGCAAGGGAAATAGTCCTAAGGAAGGACGGGATGATCAGATAACTAAGCAAAGTCCGTTAGGATTAATGCTATCTGATTGGGGTGCAGGGAGTACCAGCGGGAAAAACAAACAGACCATGGTCAGGTATTGCTGTCTGGAATGGGTTAAAAACCCAATAAAAGGGAATTCGGTATATTGGCCAAAGTTTGGATCCGATGAGGACTGGATGTGTCAGGCATTGAACATCTGGCTCTATCAAAATCAAAGAGATAATATTGAGACCAGAGAATATGCAGCCTGCTAGCTCAGTGGATCGGTTGATCAACTGGTTTTGAATGAAAAGGAATGTAAGGACAAGAAGGATGAGGAACCTTTTTTCCCTGAAACACAAGGATGGGATGTGTTACATTCCCTTCCTCCACCTTATGCTCCTCCTATGCTGGCTCCTATCTTCCCCTCTCTCCTATGCTCTACCCTTCTTCACCTTCCCCTCCTTCCCCACAGCTAAAGAAAGGAGAAGAAAGTAGGGGTGGTATGATGACCCGTTCACAAAATACTAGATTACCACCTCAATTGACAAGAGAGGGAGGAGACTTTGATTCAGAACAGTGTGAGTCCCTCCGGGAGAGAAGGGCAGAACCCTTTGATTCATTTCCCGGAGAGCAGGAACCTAGACATTATAAAGGAGAGGATAAGCCAGAAATTAACTGGAAGAGACCTTTACGGGAAGTTCCCGTGGGAGGGGGTCTCGGTTTCATAAATGTGCCCCTGACTAGTACGGTGCGTAACTTTAAGAGAGAAATGACCTCCCTGATAGAGGATCCTCAGGATGTGCCGAACAATTAGATAAATTTTTGGGACCAAATATATATACGTGGGATGAATTAACATCGATCTTTAGGGCTCTGTTCACTTTGGATGAACGTGGAATGATTCGCCAGTCAGGGATTAGAGTCTGGGATAGGGAACACCAAGGGGGACCAGAGGCGATACCTGGGGAACTTAAATTCCCCCTGGCAAAACCAAATTGGGATAAGAATACTAATGATGGTCGCACATTAATGGAGGAATATAGGGTTAATCTGATAAAAGGATTCAAGGAATCTGTTCCAAAGGGGCAGAATTTTAAAAAAAGCATTTGAAGTTCCCCAAGGTCCCGAGGAGACCCCCTCTGAATAGATTGCGTATGGCCATACAGCAATATGGGGGTCTGGATATAGAATCCCTAGCGGGTGAACAATTGACTTTAACGGGCTTCGTTACAAATTCAGCCCCAGACATTAGAAGGAAATTGCAGAAGACTGAGAATTGGCATGAACAGGGAATAACACAGCTTTTACAGATCGCACAAAGGGCATACGTCCAGAGGTCTGAGGATAAACAGAAAAGAAAGGCTAAGATTTTGATGCAGGCAGTCAAGGAAGTCGTGGAGGGACAGCAAGGAAAGGGTAGGGGCTGTGTGCCAGCTCCTGGACATTGGGAGGAGCGCCGGGAGTGGGAGAGTGGAGACCAGAGCAGGGGCAAGGGTAAAGGGGAATTCCGGGGACGACGACCGTTCCCGGGACCTTGTGGTAATCCCGGTAGGAATTGGGAAACAGGAGCATTAGTTTGCTACCATTGTAAAAAAGAGGAACATTTTAAGAGAGAATACCCAATGCGAGCCACGGAGACGCGATCTAACGCACTCATGAAAGCAGATTATGAATAGGGGGGTCACGGTTCTCAGTCAATACACACCGTGGGGCTGCACAGAGAACCATTGGTAAATTTAAGCATAGGACCCCACAGTGACAAGATGACCTTTTTGGTAGATTCTGGGGCAGCCCGGTCTAGTATTTTACAACCACCCGAGGGTGTTAAGATAGAGGGGACAGTGATGATTTCGGGAGTAGGAAGAAGAGATTTTACGGTCCCTGTATTAAGGGATGTAAGAATACAAATGGGAGAGAAGATAGTAACGGAGGACATTCTACTAGTTCCCCAAGCTGGAGTTTATTTGTTAGGACGAGATTTACCGGACCAATTGTCTATCGGCACCAAACCACAGGAATCAGGAATCGGGGTTCAATTGTATGTATTAACTGAGGAGGATCGGGAACTAATAAATCCTGGAGTATGGGAAAAAAGAGGCAATAGAGGAGTGTTAGATATTCCTCCCTTGCAAGTTACTTTAAAAGATCCTGAGCAAGTAATTAGATGAAAGCAGTATCCAATTCAGATGGCTGGCCGAAAGGGGCTGCAGCCAGTAATTGACCAGTTGGTGAAAGATGGTATACTCGAACCTTGTATGTCACCTTTTAATACCCCAATTTTGCCTGTCCAGAAACCAGACGGTGTGGCAACCAGAGTACTAACACAAGAGAGGGCAGGCTGTAGACAGCCAGTTGCTTTTCTGTCAAAAGTTTTAGACCCTATTTGTCGTGGTTGGCCAGAATGTGTGCAAGCCATCGCAGCCACTGCTATTTTAGTTGAGGAAGGACGAAAGATTACGTTTGGTGCCCCGATGATAGTTCACACCCCTCACACAGTCCACAATATTCTCTTACAACGTGCTGGAAGGTGGCTTACAGACTCTAGAATTTTAAAATATGAAGCGATCCTAATGGATTTGACCCTGATTACGAATAAAGAACAGAATCCAGCAGCTTTCTTGGTTTCTCCAAATTCTGACAATACCATAAATGATTTAGAGCATGTATGTTTAGAGGTAATTGATTTACAGACCAAAATTAGAGAGGATTTAAGCGATGAGCCTTTACAGGAGGGTGAAAGGTGGTTTATTGATGGATCTTCCCGTTGCATTGATGGCACTCGTTATATCGAGTATAGTGTAGTGGATGGAAAGGAAGGAGTAGTGATTGAAGCCGGTTGCCTTCCCGGTCATTGGTCAGCACAATCTTGTGAATTGTATGCCCTCTGTAGAGCTCTCCAGGGTCTAGAGAACAAGGTGGGCACGATCTACACAGACTCAAAGTACACTTTTGGTGTAGTGCACACCTTTGGGAAGATCTGGAAAGAGCGGGGAATGATAACTGGGAAAGGACAAAAGTTGATCCATGAAAAGTTAATTGTCCAATCTCTAGATGCTCTTACCTGAGGAGATAGCTGTAGTTCATGTACGGGGTCATTAAAGTGGTGACTGTCCTGAAGCACAGGGGAACAGACAGGCAGATGCAGCTGCTAAACAGGCTGCGCACACGGAAAAAATAGACATGCAGCTGTTACTGCCCACCCCATATGAGGTTCAAAAGGCTCCATCTTTTCACGGGAAGAGGAGGTTTACATGAAGGACCAGGGGATGTGTCAAACTTCTGATGGGTTGTGGTGGACGGCAGAAGGACGCCAAGTGCTGAACAAAGCCTTGGCTCGGCAAATTATTGATCAGCTTCTCCGGCAGACACACTGGAACACAGGCACTTGTGAATACTTTTGTACGGTATTTTCATTGCTCGGGAATATACACTATAGCCAAGCAAAGTACTCGGGGTTGTCCAATCTGTCAGAGTGTAAATAAGAAAGTTATGCGTCTGGTGGTCGCAATATAGCTGTACGCCCGTTTCAACAGATACAAATTGACTTTACGGAATTATCTAAGATAGGGGTTTACAAATACCTCCTGGTGATGGTAGATCATTTCACACGATGGGTTGAGGCTTTCCCGACCCCTAATGATCGTGCCAGCACCGTTATCAGGATACTACTGGAGTCTGTGATTTCACGATATGGTACCATTCAAACCATTGACTCAGATTGAGGTACACATTTTACCGCTCAGGTACTCCAGGGTGTGTGTAAAATACTAGGAATAGATTGGCAGCTACATACCCCATGGTACCCCCAGAGCTCAGGCCGTGTTGAACGAATGAATCAGACCTTGAAAAATCAGCTCACTTGACTTCATGAGGAAACTGGTCTCTCCTGGATTAAATGCTTACCCTTAGCTTTAATCAGGACTCGCACAGCCCCTCGTAAGGATCTTGCTGTGTCAACATATGAGATGTTTGATCTTCCTTACATGGGATTCCACATTAATACCCCTATCCCTGAGGCTAACGACCAGTACATATCCAAATATTTAAAGGGACTTCCTGCCTCTCTATACGAATTAAAACGGAAGCTCAAAACCCACCCCTGGAGTATTCTATTCATTCTATTAAACCTGGTGATTGGGTATATGTAAAAGCATGGCAAGATCACCAACTAAAACCTGTCTGGGATGGCCCTATTGTGTACTTTTGATTACAGACACTGCCGTGCGAATGAAAGAAAAGGGATGGAGCCACGTACAACGAATTAAACGAGCTGCTGATCCACGGACTAACGACATTGATAATCTACCCTCCACCTGGCGTGCCGTCCCTCATCCTTCTGATCTAAAAGTTACACTATGCAGGGAAAAAGTGCTGTAATACTGTTTTTAAGATTTGTTGTTATGTTTACTTGTTGGTTCCCAATTTTTGGGAAATCATCAAATTGCTCACGATGTTCCTCCTGGAACAGGGGCAGCAGAGGTGACAATTATTTACCTTTAGAATGTAGACAGGGCGCAGGTATAGAGTATAGTCATAGTGGGGTATGGGTTAATATAGGATCCCACCATGGACCAGGGGAACAGAACGTCCCTAGAGGAGTAGATTTGATTTGTATTTCGGCCTCTACATGTATTAAAAAGAGGAGTTTTAAAGAGATAGCACAAAGAAGATGGTGGGACAATGACAGAGAATGTTAGTCAGGATTGTACATGTAGCAGAGATAGAGTGAATAATTATGCTAATGTCACAGACAGGCTGCAACTCACAGGTTCAGTGATACTTATGCTAATATTTGCAGACAAGCTGCAACTCACAGGTTAAGTGACAAGAAACCCCCCTCCCCAATTTGGTCTCCTGTAAATCATCCTTTGGGTCACACAGACATTCGGAATGTTAAGAACCACCACTGTAAGGGGAGTTCCAGTTGTAAACGACGTAAGCTGCTCCAGAACACCACAGCTGCTTGGCATTTAAATCGTTTAATCAGACTCCAACCTTGGAGATCATAATCGAACAGACAGCGATGGCCCTGAATTTATGGGCTGAAGAAAGACAACAGATACGAGCCACAGTTCAACAAAACCGCCTGGCTCTCGATTACTCGTTGGCTGCTGAAGGCAGCATTTGTGAAAGACTGGTTAATGACAATGCTCACAACGGTCAGGCGGTTAAAGACACTTATTCAGGAGTTCGAAAATCTTCCCATGCCCAGGTTCAGACTTGGCAACCTTGGTCCGGTGTGGGATGGACTAGACTTTTTATTGGTAACTGGAGTCTGATACCCACAGCCCTTATAGCAGCTGGACTCGCTATTCTGGCCATTATGGTGCTCCCCTGCCTAAAGACTTGTGTGCAGTATTTAATTCAACGGACCCCTCATCAGATCACTATAACCCAAAGGATGTATGTTTCCCAAATTCTCTTTGATGATGCTGAGACTGCAGTTTGTTTACTGACTCGCTGGGAAAAAGTCCAAGTTTACAAGTAATACATTCCAGTTGAGAATTCACGAAGCGTAGCTAAAAGAAAAGTGAGGATTTTGAGAGATGAGTAAAACTAATATGAAAATATGAGAGATGAAGAAAGCTAGTATGGATATATGTGTAATGAATAAAGCCAGTATGAATAGGATAAGGGTAGATAATAAAATGTAGGAAGTAAAGTTAGTCTGAATAAGATAAGGGTCTTCTAGCCTTAGACAGAGTCAGCAAGTTCCGCATATGTAATTAGTAAGCCTTAGACAGAATTAGCAAGTTCTGCATATAAGAGTTAGTAAGCCCTGAGGGTTGGGAAGATGTGAATAAGGACAAAGGCAGGTTTGTCAATAAGGACAATGACATGATGGGACACAGACAGGATACCCCCCTGGTCCTCCAAGTTCACAGAAATAGCACGTAGGCAGACAGGATTGCCTAATGCCAAACTCATCCAGGAGGCAGAAGAATGTAAGGGGGAGGGTACTTCTATACTGAAATAAACTGTATAAAAGTTGGTTGAGCCCCAGTGTGTGTGTGTGTATTCCCAGGGTAAGGGGAAAGCACCCAACTTTGCATTGTTGTATCATAAATGTTCTTTGTTCTCAATTTTTGTCTCGAGCAATTTCTGTGAAGGTACTTCTGTTTCTCACACTTGTGAATCTGCAGGGGTCATCTACTGCATCCAGTGTCCCTGATGTGGCCTCCTCTACATTGATGAGACTGGACAAAGACTGCGAGATCAATTCTTTGAATACCTTCGCTCTGTCCACTTAAACAGTAAGAACCTCCCAGTGGCCAGGTATTTCAATTCCACACACTTTTGCCATATCAACATATCCCATGGCCTCGTGCACTGCCAAACTGAGACTACCTACAAACTGGAGGAACAACACCTTGTTCTGGGCACCCTCCAACCAGATGGCATTAACATTGACCTTCAGTTTCTATGAAACATCACCCCGATGCTCTCTTTCCCTTTCCATCTGTCTCCTTTCCTCCAGCTTCTTATTCCTTCCATTCCCTCTTCTGTCAGAGAGCTACCTCCTCCCCATCACTTCAGCTTTTTTTAAATGTTCTACCCTCCCACCTGTATCCACCTATGACCTGTTAACCTTCCCTCCTTGCCCACCCCTTACTCCTGCTCCTATTTTCTATTTCTTTCTTTCCTCCTTTTCCTCTTTCAGAGGTGCCTGGCAAAACACTGCAGATTCTGGGATCAAATGCAATACACAAATATGTTGGAGAAGTTCAGAGATTTTATGAACCTCTCTAAGTTCATCCCTCATCATTCTCTGCTTGAAGGAATATAGACCCAGCCTTTTAAGCCACTCTCTATAACTCAAGGCCTCCAGTCTTGGCAACATCATTATGTTGGCCTTCAGAGTAAGAGGATTTGAGTACAGCAGCAGGGATATCTTAATGCAATTTTACCCTTTGTCTCCTTATGTAAGGAGTGATATTCTCAGAATAGAAAGAACGCAGCAAAATTTCAACAGATCCATTCCTGGAAGGCAGGACTGAGAGATTGAGCTGATTCACTCAAGAATTAGCAGAATCCTGAGAGAGACATCTAAAATCCTGGCAAGACTGAACAAACTAGATGCAGGGAGGCTTATCCCAATTGTGAGAAAGGGTAGTCCCTGAGGTCACTGTCTAAGCATATGAAGTAATCATTTCGGACAGAAGTGAGGAGACGTTTCATATCCACAGTGAGATGATCCTATGAAATTCTCTGCCATTAATTATTTACTCTGGTTCCTACAGGACAACATCAATGCTCCTTGGCTCAAGTAGATGAGATATGATGTGTGATATGAGATATAAGAGATTTTATCAAATACATGTATATGTACAATGCCCTGAAATTCTTATTTGTTGCAGCCATGCAGGCATGCATGATACACCAACAAGAGTATAAATAAGCAATAGTATACTTTAAATTGCAACAATATGCTACGACGCATAAAAGGAGATAAAGGTTCTGACTATCTACCCAATCAATGCCTTCCAAGTCCAGCCTGACCAAAGTTTTACATAGATGACCACCTTACATATACCCTCAAACATTCACCCAATAAAGCCAAGCATACCACATGCCTCCTGCACCATCCTATCAACTTGAGCTGCCGCTTTCAATGAGCTGTGGACCTGCAATCTCAGATTCCCATGCACGCTACTGCTTTTAAAAGCCCTGTCGTTGACAGTTTACATTCTCTTACCTTTGACCCCCTGAGTGCAACACCTCACACTTGTCTGAATTCAATTCCATCTCTGACCACGGGATATATATCCCTCTATACTGTCCATCAATCTTTGTATCATCAACTAATCCACCCACATACTTTTTCATCCAAATCATTGAAATATATCACAAAAAAAAACCAAAATACCAACTCTGATCCAGCCTGATTATTTGCCTGATTATTTGCCTTCCACCATTGCCCTCAGTCTTTTGTGGGCCAGTCAATTATGTATCCAAACTACCCATTTACTAAAGTCCATGTAGCTAACATCCATTCCCTCTACCCTCATCACCTTCTTAAAAACTCAATCAAATTAGTAAGACATGATTTAAATTTGAATAAGCTGACCATGATTTACCAAATGCACATAATTCATATCCCTTAGTATCCTTTCTGTTTCCCTATCACTGATATGAGGTTTACTCCCCTATAAGTTCATGGCTCAATATTTATCCCTTGAACAAAGATATAACCTCTTTGGACATCTCCTGTTGTTAGTAAGGACCCAAAGATCTTTCTCAAGCCCCCAGCAATCTCTTCACTTGACTCTTTTAATAATTGGAGATATATCTTATCAGCCCCAGGGAATTTATCCACCTTAATGCTCCTCAAAAGACCCAATACCAGATTCTTCTCAATCTTAAAATGCCCGTACACATGAGCAATCTACACTTTATGCTCCCCATCTTAGTTCTTTCATTTTCCAAAACTAAATTCATTTCCATTTTTTCCTCAAGTTGTCTCTTCTTGACTCAGTGAGTGTCATCAGTTCTGAATTTAAAATTTATACTACCAGGAAGTGTGTTTTCTACATGTAATAGACAATTTTTGGAGTTCTTTTTTATGCAGTGCTTTTGAATCTCGCATATTTGAAAAGCTGAGAAAGAGGAATCCTGGCCCGATCACTTCATGTTGTACACTGGTAGGATGCCTTTCCATGGAATCTCCCTCAGAAAACTGGTGCCATCAGATCTTCAGAAAGATCTGCAGAAGAGTGGAGTGATAGAAAAGGAAAGGTGCTCACCAAACACTGGGACTTGCATTGTGTTTCAATTGCAATTGAATATTTTAAGTTAGAGGTACAACATGGAACCTGGTCCTTCTGGCCCATGTGCCCCTCCACCCAGATACACCCATGTGATCAATCAACCTACTAACACTGTACAGCTTTGCAAAGTGGGAGGAAACTGGATCACCTGGAGGAAATTCACGTGGACAGACAGTGGCTGATTCGAACCCAGGTCACTGGCACTATAGTAGCAATTTTCTAACTGCTGTGCTAACAAAAGTATGGACCAGGTCTTTCTGATCCAATTCCTTCAACCAGCCTGTCAGCTCCTCATTCCCTTGCTTCCCTGGTCTGGATGTTGAATACTTCTTTTGCTGCCCAACATGTCATCTTGAAGCCTGAGGTCCTATGAGGATACCTTGCTCCTGACAGCTGGCAAAGCCCCACTATCTCCAGCACTGACCGCTGCACGTGCATTACACCCAAGTGCTGGAGAAACTCAACAGGGCATGCAGCATCCATAGGAAGTAAAAGAGCAATCGACCCTGTGGTAAACCACTATATATATATATTTATTTGTTTGGGCACATCCATTGGTTCCTCCCACAGGCTTCAGAATAAAGATGACTGTTCCACAGCCCACTCTTCAGTGCAGAACAATCAAACTAATAAGAGCCTATCAGTTTGTTCAACTTCAGTCTTTTGGAGTCACTGACGGTAGATCAGACTTTCAGGCTTGTCCCCTTCGTCAGGAGTGTGGCCTGCTGTAATAGATGTGAAGTATTTTCCCTATGTGCCTGAATTCCAGAGTATTTTTTTTTAAATTCAGCTTTAGCAAAATGGCAGGTGAAGTGGAAAGAGTGAGTCGTTTCAAGCTTAGATGTCCATTGACCTGATCTGGGGCAACCGCACTCACATGATGGTCAAGAAGACTAAGGAGGTTTTGAATGTCCCCCAATGTTCCTCAACATCTTGTACACCTGCACCATCATCACAGCATGGTATGGGAGCTCAAAATTGGAACTGCAGAAGGTGGTGAAGACAGCTCAGAACATTGCATGATCCTCCCCCCTTCATGGATTCCATCAACATCTCCTGTTGTGTAGGAAAGGCAGCCAACATGCTGAAGGAGCCTTTACCACCCAGATACACTCTCCTCTCACTCCTCCCATTGGAGAGAAGGCTTGAGTGTGAAAGGACACACCAACAGGCTCAAAATCAATTTGTTTCCTGCAGCCATCAGCGTCCTGAATTTTTTTTCATAGTAACTCTATACTCTGTAAATTGTGCACTTCTAATTTGTATGATGTACAAGTGTTGCTTGCAGAAGAACCCTTTTCACTGTATTAGGCATTATCTGACAAATGAGCTAAAATCTGAAATAATAACAGAATTCTAGAAATACTAAGCGGGTTGGCAACATCAGGGGAGAAAGAAACAGTCTGAACATCACAGGTATAGTCTCTGCTCTTTTCTCAATCCTGAAACAGGGTCATGACCTGAAAGGTCGACTGTCTATTTCCCTCCAAAGATGCTACCTGGGCCAATGGAGTTCCTCCAGCAGTTTGTTTTTTTGCTATAAAGTTAAGAATGAAGGTCAAAGACGGCATGGTTAGCTCAACGCAGTTACAGCACCAGTGATGGGACCGGGGTTCGAATTATGCACTGTCTGTAAGGAGTTTCAACGCTCTCACCATGTTTGCATGGGTTTTCCCCAGGGGCTCCAGTTTTTACCCACTGTTCAAAATGTACTGGGGGTTGATTGGGTGTAATTTGGTGGCAATGGCTTGCGGGCCAAAATAATCTGTTACCATGTCAAATCTAAATCTAAACCCTTTGTCAGAACTGGGAAGCAGGCAAAAATAATTTGTTTACCTGTGAGAAGATGTGGCAGGAAAGAGTTTAAAAAGGGTTGTGGTCCAATCTAATCTCACACAATGGGCAGAGCTCACATGGCTTCTGACAAACCTCCAACAAACGTAAGCAGGAACTCAAGAGAACTTGCAGAAATTCGAGGATTTAGAAAGAATTGTTGTTTCTGTGAATTAATTGTATTTTATCAAATTCCTTGTTTGCGGCTTTCCAGAATCTCACTCAATGAAATCTGAAAATGAAAAATATTTTGAGCTTCAATTTAATAGTGCACTCCAGACCCAAATGAAGCACAGAGGATTAGGTGCGAGGTGCACTCAACAAAGGGCATTGATCTTAAGTTTATTATCAATTGATTATATACTTACAAACTTATGAAATAGTGTCTCTCGGGACCATGGTTTACACACAAAAATGCACAATATGCAATACATAATGATCACATAAATATTCAAAATAACTATATATATATATAAATATTTGGGATGGTTCACACAGTTACATGATTGAGTTCATTAGTCTTTCAGCTTGAGGGAAGAAGTCATTATCCAGCCTGACAAAGTCCTGATTTTGATGCTCTTTAATCTGTTTTGAGTTAAAGATGCTGTGCGCTAGGTGGAAATGGTCTTCTATAATTTCTTGAGCCCTAGTTAAACATTGCTCCCAGTAAATGTCATCCATAGAGGAAAGGGTCATCTATCCTAGTGATCTCAGCCATTTTATAGACTTCCGGTCTGATCCTTTGCAGCTACCATACCACACAACAATGCAGCCAGACAGAACTCAGTCAATTGAACTTCTGTCAAAGGTTGTCAAGATGGGGCCGGTTGCCTTGCCCTCCTCAGCCTCCTTAAGAAGTGTAGGCACTGTGTATCTGCCAGAGTGATAAGCAATACTTCACTTCTGTATCTGTGGGAGTGATGAAGCAACACTTAACTTGTGTATCTGCGGGAGTGATCTGCTGTATCTGGCACTCCCTTTGTGGTCTTCTCTACGTCAGAGACCAGATTCTGGGAGATTGCTTCACTGTTTTTTGCTCTGTCTGCATCAGTGATAGGGATCTCCCAGTGGCCAACCATTTCAATTCTGCATTGCACTCGCATCTAAAGGTGAAATTTTGAGAGAACAACATTTGTATATTCCTGTCAGAAATAAAGGTAAGGTTAGCAGGCATAGGGAACCTTGGTTTTTGATAGATATTGGGGATTAGGTTCAGAAGAAGAGTCGTGTAAAACAGGTATTGGCAACATGGAGCAAATGAGGTATTTAAGGAGTATAAAAATGCAAGAAAACACTCAGAATGCAATCAGGAAGGCAAAAAAAGGAGACATGAGGTTGTTTTGGCAGACAGTGCTAAGGAAAATCCTAATGATTTCTGCAAGAATATTAAGAGCAAAAGGATTGTAAAGGACAACATCTAATCCCATTTAAGATCAGAGTGTTTGGTTTTGTATGGAGCCAAAAGAGATGGGGGAGATGTTAATTTTTTTTCATCTGTATTCACTCAGAAAATAGGCACAGAGTCATGGGACGTAAGGGAAACAAGCAGTGAGGTCATGGAACCCGTACAGATTAAATAGAAGGAAGTGGTTGCTGGCTTGAAGCAAATAAGGGTGGATAAATCCCCATGGCCTGACAAGATATTCTCTTGAATCTTGAGGGAGGCTAGTGTAGAAATTGCAGGGGCTTTGGCAGAAATATTGAAAATATCCTTAGCCACAGGTGTGTTGCTGGAGGATTGGAGGGTAGATCACGTTGTTCTATTGCTTGAAAAAGGCTCCTAAAGTAATCCTATAAATTATAGGCTGATGAGTTTGTCATCAGTAGTAGGTAAATTATTGGACAGTGTTCTAAGAGATTGGATATACAATTATTTGGAAAGCCAAGGACTGATTAAGGATAGTCAACATGGCTTTGAAGGATGTAGATAGGTATATGGATGGAGAGGTATGGAGGGTTATGGACTGGGTATAGGTCAGTGAGACTAGGCCAAGTAAATAGTTCAGTATAGGCTAGAAGGGCCAAAGGGGACTGTTTCTGTGCTATAGTGCTCTATGGTTCTATGTTCAAATGTGTCTATCCGTGGCCTCATGTATCATCCCACCAAGACCGCCTGTAAATTGGAGGAACAACACTTGATTTTCCATCTGGGTATTCTCCAACTGGGTGGCATTAATATTGACTTTTCCAGTTCCTGCTAACCTTCTCTCCTTTCTCCCTCGCTTCCGAAAACTCACTGGTTAGAGTATGGGTCTTGTAAACCAGGGGTCACGACTTAGTTCCTCGCTGAGGCCTCATTTCTGTGGACAAAGTGGCATCTCTTCCTTACGGGAGACAAAGTTAAAGAATTTCATGTATGTTACCTCACTGACAAAAGGCAAAGGAGGAAAAACCCAACACCCAACCCCAACCAACCAATTTTCCCTTGCAACCGCTGCAATCGTGTCTGCCTGTCCCGCATCGGACTGGTCAGCCACAAACGAGCCTGCAGCTGACGTGGACTTTTTACCCCCTCCATTAATCTTCGTCCGCGAAGCCAAGCCAAAGAAAGACATCCTAAATGTAGTATTACATGACAATAAGGGAACCTTTACCTTTACCTTTTTTCATTGGTCTTCTCTCCACTCCCTTCCTTCTCTATTCATAGAGCCATTCCTCCTCCCTATGCTTGCTGATGTGCCCTTCCTCCCTTATCCACCTATTACCTCTTGCCTTTGGGTCTGTGCTCATCCCTCTACCCCTCCTCCCCTATCATTTTGTCTTGGCACCATGTCAAGTCAAGTCAAGTTTATTGTCATCTGATTGTACAAGCTCAACCCGACAAACTGTTCTCCAGACCTTGGTGCAAAACATGCAGACACACAACCAGACATAACACACACACAGACAAACAATACACAAGCAGGACAAGCATTTCATTTATACAAATAAATAAATATTATTTTGTACATATGAGTCTTGGATGGTTAGAGTTAGCAGTTCCTTTGGTCATTCAGCGTTCTCACCACCCATGAGATGAATCTGTTCCTCAGACTAGAGGTGCTGGCTTTGATACTCCTGTATCTCTTCCCTGACTACAGCATCCAAAATGTGCTGTGAGTAATGTCCTTCCCATTATATGTCAACCACAGGACTCCAGCTGTAGTCTAACCAATGTTTCAAAAAATTGTGCCATAAATTCTCTCTTCTTTGCTCTCTTAATGAAAACAAATATTTCATATACCTTCTTAACAAAATCTATCTGTGCTGCTCTCTTCATTGAAGTGTACTGTGGAGAGCATTCTGGCTGGTTGCATCACTATCTGGTCAGGAGGTGCCAATTCTCAGGGCAAGAACAAACTCCAGAGGGTTGTTAACTCGGCCTGCAACATCAAAGGCACCAGACTTCACTGCTTTGAGGACATCTACAAGAGGCAGTGTCATAAAAATGTAGCCTCTATTGTCTGTCCTCTTCACTCTGCTACCATCGGGATAAAGGTGCAGACAAGCACTCAGCAGCACCTCTGCTGCCATCAAATTCCTGAATAATCAATGAACCAAAGATACTGCCTTACTTTTTCGTGCACTTTTTTTAATAGTAATGTTGTAAGATGGTTATAATATGAATGTTTACACTATGACACTGCCATAAAACACTGAATTTCATGACTTGTTCATGTCAATAAATTCTGATATCAGTGGTACTGCCTTCACTAAGGTTTATTTGTTCCTCAATCTTGCCCAGGACTCTACCATCAAACTATGATGTAGTATCCAACATTTTTCAGTATTAAATTCCACCTCCCATCTTTGAACCCAACTGAGTGTAGTCCAAGAATACCTTCTCTACTATCAACAACTGCACCACTTTTCGTGGCATCTACTACCGTGCCCATGACACCTCCTACATTCACATCCAAATTGATTAAATTTCATCAGCCCATCTCACCAAAACACTACTCTCTCTCTCTCTGCAGCTTAAGACGACCTTCAGCATCATCAATGCCCCACCCCCCCCCCCACGTCCACCTCCCAGTCATTCATGTATATTACGAACAGGAAAGCTCCAATTTATGTGGTCTACCATTGGCCATAGGCTTCTGATCACAAAAACAACCCCTCTTTTATCATCCTCAGCTTTTCAATTACAAAGTCCATTTTGAATCCAGCTTGTCCACACGGTTAACATGGAGATTAGCACGACACCGTTACAGTGCCAGTGAACCAGTTTCGAATCTGCCACTTCTGTAAGGCATGAGTACATTCTCCACATGGATTTCCTCTGGGTGCTCTGGTTTCCTCCCACATTACGAAGACGTACAGGGTTAGTAGGGTAATTGGGCGCATGGTGTATTTGGATGATGCGGGCTTGAGGATTGCAAGGGCCTGTTCCCATGATATCAATTAAAATTCACCTGTTCCTGCATTTCATGGACTCAAACGTTTTGGATCAACCTCCTTTGTTTAGGGGAACCATCTTTTAAAGACAAAAGATGTCTCCAAGAGACATTATGTTAGTATAGGGTTAAACAAAGCCCTCGCCAGAAACTTTGGTTACCCTTTACTTCCTATGGATGCTGTGTGACCTGCTGAGTTTCCCCACCACATTTATGTAAGATATACATGTAGCTCTCATTTAAATATTAATATCTGTATTGTGTATAATTACTGGCTGTCTTTTTTTAATTCACCAATTTGGAGAGACTGCAATTACATTTCTGAGCTT
This sequence comes from Narcine bancroftii, assembly GCF_036971445.1. NCBI lineage: Eukaryota > Metazoa > Chordata > Chondrichthyes > Torpediniformes > Narcinidae > Narcine > Narcine bancroftii. The sequence goes on along the minus strand of NC_091469.1, from coordinate 447,551,073 downwards.
GAGTATGAACTCGGGCAACTTCAGTGAATCTCATTGCTTGTTAATGACAAGGAATGGAAGCTTTGGCTAATTCTGTTCCTCCTTAACCCTAGGACCCTACCATTGGCTTGTCTATCCAAGCCTTAGTAATCCTACCACTATGCAGCACTTATAGAAATATTGATGTGCTGCAGGCACACAGGTACATTAGATATACCCAATAGAATGATATAAATTAGATGACCACAATAAGCCAGAAGACCGAAAAATAAATAATAAATATAAAAGGATAAATAAATAAATGTCACCATTTCACTTAGTGCAATATAAAAAGTGATGTTTTAATAATGCAGACAGATCTTTTGGAGGTCCTGGAGAAGTTTATGAAGATCCTGATAAGCTGCTGGAGAAAAAAAACTCTGGAGGTAGGTGCTAAACTTCGGACTTCTGCTAACTTCTGCCCGAAGGTAGGAGTGAGAAGAGATTGTGACCAGAGTAATAGGTATCATTTACAAATGTTGGGGTCCTTTTTGAAGCTGGGCCTCACATAGATGTCTTCATTGGATGGGAGGTCAGTGCCCATGTTGTAATTGGCTGAGTTTACCACTTTCGGCAACCTTCTTTGTTCCTGGGCACATGAGTTTACAAATCATGATGTAAACAGTGGGTATGGGTCATGGTCTCCCAAGAGTCTATCAGGATACTCTCCTTCTTCAAGGGAGCTTGGAGCTTAGATCTTTTCTTCTGCCCAATGGCAACAGCAAAATGGGTTCATTTGTATTTAACACAGCTGAAATGTGTCTCTGGGAAAATGGGTCTGAGTGAGTTTTTCCAAAACTAATGTGCACATCCGCAGTAATTAATTATGTCTCATCCTGCAAGTCACTCACTGTTGGCTTATTTGTATGGAAACTCCTCAGGAACAGTGATAACACTTTCTGTAACAAAATTATTATTCATTATTATTCATGGACATCACTGGAAAAGTACAGGCAGTTCTAATGGCAGATGAATAAAACTCCAGTACTAAGGTCAGAAGGGGTCAGAGTTGAATGTGTCTTTCAGTCTCCATCGTGTCTACTTCCTTCATAATTTAAAAACAAAATACTGTCTCCAAGATTTTTTTTCTGAGTTTGGCATTGAATCAAGGTCTGATGTCCTTTTTTTTTGCTCTGCAAACATAGACTATGGGATGTCACAACACACAACCACATAGTTTGTGATAAAACTGGCTCTGGGATTATGTCATTACAAACATTACAAATACTTCTTATCTTGGTATTGAGCCTTTTACTTGACCTCTCACCTCCTGTCTACTCTTGGGAAAAGCCATGCTCAACAAAATCTGCAGTGTATATTTTCCTCAGTGCTGGTTTTGTTGGGTGCGTACTTGGACATGACTGAAATCCACTGAAAGTGGCATTTGCTTGCAAACTCGAAACTGTGTCTCATTCACTAACAAAAGCTGTTACTTTTAACTCTGTACACATAGACTGCTTTAAGAGAAGGGCAGGAGTTCATGATATTTAAAGTGGAATGAGATGGGAAATCCTTGAGCTTCCTTGTTGAATGAATAGCCCTGAACCACTCTGTTGAGTACTCAATGGATCCCCAGGCAGAGAGAGAGGAGACAGAGTGTCTACTCCTAAATAAGAAGTTAAGTGTAATTCTGAAACTAGCATCAATTCACAAAGGTAAACTCACTTCCAGTGATCAAAATTGATATTGTTTATTGTGAAATCCTTGCTGACGTTTTGCATTAGAATCCACATAGATGTCAGCGATGATTCCTTGTCTCTATTTTGTTCCATAGCTCTTTTTTCCCTCTCCAGACATCAACCTTTCCCAATGGATCGAAAGCTTTAGTCATATTCAGTAGCAGAGGAGCAGAGGAAGATATTACAAGTATACATCCATCATACCAGTGCCCAGGAAAAGCAATGTGTCCTGCGTCCATGACTATTGACCAATAGAACATCTGAACTATCCTCCTTTTTCAATCGTGGCTTCATATGCCCTGAATGCACATCTGTCCTGCCCCTTTCCACACTAAGATGCAACAATGATAGAATTCCCCTTCTCTCCTACCAATGCACAAGCCTTCCATAGAAACATAGAAACATAGAAGATAGGAGCAGGAGTAGGTTATTTGATCCTTCGAGCCTGCTCCGCCATTCAACGAGATCATGGCTGATCTTAAAGTTCAGTACCCCGTCCCCGCCTTCTCTCCGTAACCTTTAATACCCTTATAATGAAGAAATATATCTAATTCCCTCTTAAATATATTTAATGAACCTGCCTCTACTGCCCTCTGTGGCAATGAATTCCACAGATTCACCACCCTCTGGGTAAAGAAATTCCTCCTCATCTCAGTCCTAAATGGTTTGCCTATTATCCTCAAACCATGGCCCCGGGTTCTGGATTTCCCATCATTGGAAACATCCCATCTGCATCCACTCTGTCCAGTCCTGCCAGAATTTTATAGGTCTCTATGAGATCCCCTCTCAATCTTCTAAACTCCAGCGAGTACAATCCCAATTTGCGCAATCTTTCCTCATTAGTCATTCCTGCCATTCCAGGTATCAGCCTGGTGAATCGCCTCTGCACTCCCTCCATTTCAAGAACATCCTTCCTTAGATAAGGTGACCAAAACTGCACACAATACTGCCCTGTACAGCTGCAGTAAGGTATCCTTGTTCCTATACTCAAACCCTCTTGATATGAAGGCTAACATACCATTTGCCTTTTTAACCGCCTGCTGTACCTGCATGCTCGCCTTCAGATACTGGTGTACAAGTACCCCAGGTCTCTCTGCACTTCCCCATCTCTTAGTCTATTGCCATTCAAATAATAATCTGCCCTCCGGTTTGTATTACCAAAGTGGATAACCTCACATTTATCCACATTGTAGGGCATTTGCCATGTATCTGCCCAGTGCCTCAATTTATCCAAATCACACTGGAGCTTCCTGACCCCCTCTTCCGTGCACACAACCCCTCCTAGCTTAGTGTCATCTGCAAATTTGGAGATATTACATCCAATCCCCTCATCCAGATCATTAATGTAAATTGTGAACAGCTGGGGTCCCAGTACAGATCCCTGTGGTACCCCACTGGTCACCACCTGCCACTCAGAAAATGAGCCATTTATCCCAACTCTCTGTCTTCTACCTGCCAGCCAGTTCTCAATCCACATCAATACTTTGCCCCCAATCCCATGAGCCTTGATTTTGGAAGCCAGTCGTTTATGCGGGACCTTATCGAAGGCCTTTTGGAAGTCCAGGTACACCACATCCACTGGCTCTCCCCCATCTATTTTACCTGTCACCATCTCAAAGAATTCCAATAGATTTGTCAAGCACGATTTACCTTTTGTAAATCCATGTTGACTCCGTCCGATCCCTTCTCTGCTAGTCATATGCTCCGCTATTACATCCTTAATAATGGATTCCATCATTTTGCCCACTACTGATGTAAGGCTCACCGGCCTATAATTCCCCACTTTTTCTCTACCCCCCCTTTTTAAATAGTGGGGTAACATTAGCTACCCTCCAATCCATGGGTACTGATACTGAGTCTATCGAGTTCTCGAAAATAATTCTTAAACATCTGCTATCTGAATGGCCACTTCCTTAAGTACCCTAGGATGTAGATTATCAGGCCCTTGGGATTTATCTGCCTTCAATCCATCAATTTCCCCAAGACCATGTCCTTAATGATACTGATTTCTTTCAGTTCCTCCCTTGCATTAGTCTCTATGTTTCCCAACATCCTTGGGAGGTTATTTGTATCCTCTCTTGTGTAAACAGAACTAAAGTAAGAATTTAATTGGTCTGCCATTTCCTTATTCCCCATTATATATTCCCCTGATTCCGACTGCAAGGGACCTACTCCCATCCAACATATTATCCTCTACAATTTTCCGCAGCTATAATGTGATCTTACCACCAGACATATCCTCCCCTCCCCTCTGCTCTGCTTTCCATGGGCATCGCTCCCTCCAGGACTCCCTCATTCACTCATCCTTTTTCATGAAATGCCCCCTCAGTACCAACCACTGTAATTGAAAGATATGGCATACTTGGCATAAACACTGGGTTGGCACCTCTACACTCTCCAACATTCAGGCACACAAACTGTCATTTCAAGTGAAGCAACATTTAACTTGTGATTTTGCACAGGTCATCTCTGCATCCGGTGCTCCTGTTGTGGAGATACTGGACGTAGACTGGGAGATGGTTTTGTTGAGTGAAACACAAAAGTCTGCAGACACTGTGATTGTAGTGAAAACACACCAAAATGCTGGAGGAACTTGGCTGGTCTTTTCATTGTCCACAGGAAACAAAGATATTTATATTTTTTGAATATTTTATTTTGATTTTCATAGACTCACAAAATTCAAACATTATATTCCTCCAATATTCATACAGTATACAGAGTCTATGTTTATTCCCCCCCCCCCCCAAACCCCCACCACCACACTAACCCTAATGAAAAAAAACAGTCAATTAAATTGTACAAATACAAATTCTGGTGGGTTCCTACAGAACCTTGGAAAAAAACAACCAGAATGGCTAAATAACAAGTTAAAGGAAAAAATTAAAAGGAAAAAATTGTAAAACTAAAACAGCACGTTGCCTGCACCATGTCCTACTTTCTTGGTCCCTTTTGTTTCCCTGTTAGGATGGATTGCTATCGTATCCCTATTTTGAAGAGGTGGGGGGGGGGTTTAATCAATCTGAGTGCCGATATATTTCAAGAAAGGTTGCCACACCTTAACAATGTGTCATGTTCCTTCCTCAGATTGTATATGATTTTTCTCCAGGGGAATGCAACTGGATATTTCCATATTCCATCATGTGGTTTTAAGATGGGAGTCGGACTTCCATGAAACCGCTCTGCTCTTCCTGGCTACCACCATGTGACCTTCACAAATTAAATTTGATCTTTGGTCAATCTAAAACTCATGTCCAAAATATCTCCCAGATGGTACAATTCCACATCTTGTGGAAAATTCACTTTTGTAATTTTTTTGCAGAATGTTCCCCAGATCTTCCCAGAAATGCCTCACCTTTTTATGCAGCCAGGGGGAGTGGACAAAAGTTCCAACCTCCACTCCACACCAAAGGCGCATTTCTGAAATTTCAGGCTTTGCTTTGTGTAATTTTTGTGGTGTGAGATACAACTGGTGCAAGAAATTGCACTGCAACATCCTGTATCTGGCGTTGATGACCCCCCATCAACTTGTCCAGGCATAGGTCTTGCCACCACTCTTCATTGATTGTTGAGCCCAAGTCTGACTCCCATCTCTCCTTCGACCTGTGTAAGCCCATTTTCAGGCCCTCAATTTGGAATATGTAAAACATCTTAGAAATAAATTTACACACATTCCCCTTTCGAATTAGAATCTCCATGTCACAACATTTAGGTAGGGTCATAGATGGTCCCAATTTTTCCCTGAAGAAAGGTCTTATTTGCAGGTAGGAGAGCGGCCAGTGTAGTGGTTGTATCACCACAAAGGACTTACTTTGCACGTTATTTATTACTGACATTTTTTTCTGTATTTGCAGTCAGTTTGTTTACATTTCTTTCTTTGATTACATTTCTCTCTTTTGTATACACATCTTTTTTTTTAAGTATAATTTACACTACCATTAAGTAGAAATCCTGGCCCATGGGAAAATAACCTCATGTGATGCCATGTATATACTTTGACAATAGATTTGATCTTGATTGAACTTGAACTTGATCGATTGATTGAAATTATCCATTTCACATGATGCTGTGAGAGATGGGAAAATTGATCTAAAATTATGAACATGGAAGAAACTAAAGTTCATCAGTAAATGGCTGTAACCAGTACAAACAGGATAAGCTTGGCAGACGTGGCAACTTCGGACTGATGTGGGATGGACTAGACTCTTTACTGAGAACTGGAGCCTGATACTCGCAACCCTAATAAGCAACTGGACTCGCTACTCTGACCTTCATGGTGCTCCCCTATCTAAAGACTTCACACAGAGATTACAATTCGGTTATTGACCAGCTGGGTAAAACTACACCTTACACTTGAAAGATCAGTATTACTGATCTAAAAGAAAAGTGAGGAAGGGGGGGTGGGATCAGTCACACTGACACTAGTAACCAAAGATCAGTAACACTGATCATGGTGAAAGATCAGTATTACTGATCTAAAAGAAAAGTGAGGATTGTGAGAGATGGGAAAATTGATCTAAAATTATGAACATGGAAGAAACTAAAGTTCATCAGTAAATGGCTGTAACCAGTACAAACAGGATAAGCTTGGGGGTTAGGATGCAGGAAAGCAGAGTCAGCACGATTAACATAAGAATCTTCTAGTCTTTGTGACAAGACCATAAGACTAAGATAAGGAGTGGTAAGGAACAATAGAATGTAGGAAGTTGAGGTAGTCTGGATCAGATAAGGGTCTCCTAGCCCTGGACAGAAGTACCAAGTCCTACATATCTAATTAGCTAACCATACACAGATTTATACATATGAAATTAGCCAACCCTAGATAGAATGAGTCAACTCTGCATATCAAGAGACTGTAGCCCTGAGAATCAGGAAGATGTGAATAAGGACAATGACATGATGGGGCACCCACAGGATACCCCCTGGTCCTCCAAGTGTACTGAAACTGCACGTAGGCAGGAAGGATTACCTATGCCCAACCCATCCAGGGGGCAGAAGAATGTAAGGGGGGAGGGCACTCTGATACTGAAATTGACTGTATAAAAGTTGGGTGAGCCCCAGTGTGTGTGTGTATTCCCAGGGTAAGGGGAAGCACCCAACTTTGCATTGTTGTAGTAATAAATGTTCTTTGTTCTCAATTTTTGTCTCGAGCAATTTCTTTAAAGGTACTTTAATTTCTAACAAAGCCACACAACACAATGAAAGAGTGGACCCCTGAGAGACTGCAGATGCTGGAGACTTGAGCAGAAAGCAATCTACTGGAGGAACTCTGTGGGTCGAGAATGAATGGGAAGAAAGAATGGTCAAAACTTTCAGCTGGGTTTCAGTCCAAGTTTTTAGTCTTGATGAAGGGTTCCCATTCTTTTACACCTGCTGATGCTGATCAGCCTGCTTTCTTATTTAATCTTTTTGTTAATGATATTATAGGTAAACAATGCATGAGGAGAATAGGAATACATTATCAAAAGGAGGTGGGGGTGGGGAAATCACTATCTGACATCATAATGGTATAATACATTGCATAACACCACAATTAACAAATATGTTCTCATCTCCTCAACCTGAAATCTTCAAAAAAAGAAAAATGTTATATAAAACCCTACTTAATCTAAGAAAAAAACAGACTGGCCAACCTATCCTGAGAATTTATTAATAAAATTAATTGTCTGGTCTTCGCCAACAAAGAGAAAATAAATAAAATTAAATATAGTCCGGAAGGGAAAATAATTATACTAAGTCATGTGGAAATAGTTTATAAAAGGTCAGAAGTCTCTTCAAATTTAATAAAAGCATCAATTGGACGACTCCTAATTTTCTCTAAACTCAACTTGCTAAGTTTAAGATTCAAGTTACTGCAATAAAACAGAAAATGTGATATGACACAAATTTTCCTTTAGTAAAGGCAGACAAAGATTCGCTATCAGCAGATATTGCCCAGTGCTGATTATAGTCAAATAAAGAGAAACAAAAGAGAGTCTCCACCACCCCCCCTGCCCCCCGCACCCCCCTCCGAGTCACTGAATGCCCATGGCTTTGCCTCCAACGCGCCCATGGCTTTGCCTCCAACGCTCCCACAGCTTCTGCAGCCACACAGCCTTCAGTTCAAACCATTGGCAACCTGAGCTCCGGATGCAAAACTCTGACGATCCACCTTGGCACCCTCTCGCATTTCAGTTCTGATACCTGGTACCCCTTCAGCCAGTCTCGTGCCAGTCTCCAGCAGACCACAGCCTGGTGTGAGACCTTTGATCTCAGTCACCAGCAGCACATAGCCTAAGTGGGTTTATCGCCTTGAGTCACCAACAGCTGGATGGCTGTGCATTCTTCACCCTCAGAGACTCTCACTGATCTGCTGCCGTGGTCACTTTCCCTTAGGTCATCTCCTCTGCTTCTCCTTCTCAATCGGGGGTTTGGTCTCCCTATTTTCTGGTCCCCTGTACCAGTCATCCACTTCCCAGAGTCTGCAATCCCTTGTGGTTACTGCTGAACATAGGCATTGCCATATTGGGCCCAGACCCCACGGTTGTTGGATTTTAAAGTAAATCACCGTCAGCTCCTTCATCAGCCCGTTTAAAGCCTGTACAGAGCTGACAGCAGTTGGATTGATAGGAAGCCTGGCAGACCCGCCAGTTTTGTTTTTCTCCAGATGATGGAAAGTTTCCTCGATATGAAGATGGGACTGTGCCTCAATTAGGACTATGTAATTAACACTCTATCATTGTTGTCATGAACAGATGCATCTGCATTAAATAGGTCCTTGTCATGGTTTATTCACAGAACCAGTGTGTTAACTGTTCTGTTCAAGACTCACCTATTTCAGTCTGCATTGGGTCTACCAAAGTACTTCTGGTCATGGATACTGAATGTATTTTCTGTGCATTTGTAGTACTTTTACAATATTTTATTTAACATGGGAAAGCACTGATTTATCTGTTTGGGAAGGATATTAGGTTGTAATCAAGAGGAAGTTTAACCCAATGCTTTGAGACAGGAGTGAGGTGTGCCCATTGTTGAGGACTCCAAGGGCTACCTCCACCCAAATTTATACCACTGTACTGCTACCTCAGGTAAGTCTGTCACACTAGAGGGCAGAGAAATGCCCGGGGATTGCTGGCATATTGATTGGAAGGTATTATTCTGTAGGTATGAATTCATTATGTTGTTCCTTGTTTAGTCTGTGGAAGATATTTAGGTGAACGATTTTGTGAGGTTAATGGAGGAGTGACTTAGATAAATGAATAACACACATATATTTTGACATTGTTTAAAGAATAAAGGCTACCATGGTGCGAAGAAAGAAGCTGTTCTTCTTAAATAATAAGTGGCTTGGAAAACCCAGTGGATATGATTGAATCATCTTATCTCCACATTGCTTAAAAGAGACAATTAATATTAAGTTAGTCTGCCATGCCTGGCAAATGTTGCTGTGCGGTTGACTGGAACAATGTGCTGCAAATAGTGCTCACCTGATGGCTATTGGTTGTTAGCCAGTAATGAGATGACATCAATCAGTCAATGAAAGCTGCTGCACATATAGATAAGAGATCCTTGGGAAATCAAGTGTGCTTTCAGAATTCTGCCTGTGAATGTGCTGAGGATTACATGGGAAGCAGAACTTAGTTGAGGGGGAGGAGCCTTGTTTAATTTGTTTGCTCCTTTTGTTTTTAGATTTTGCTGATCATGCAATCAGTCGAGGGCTCTGCACAGATACAACAAACTGAAATGAATAAGTTGACAAAGGGGAGGAATCTGAGCTGCAGGATATGTTTAAGATTTGTCAGCACACGCAGGCTGCTTTAGTGGGGATGTGTCAAAGTTAGAAGGTGCGCTCATTTGACTGTGGATATTCTTCTGGCAATGTTTCCATGTATGGAAGAAGTTCATACTAGCTCTCTCCTCATGTTCTATTATCTGTTCTCTTGCCACTAGGCTTTACAGCAAGTTGTTTCTGTTCCTTTGCCGCAGTTAGTATGCATTTTGGTGGTGTATTAAAGAATTATGTGATGCAAGAGGAGAGTTATTCATGGACTTCTCAGATTCCCCCTCATTTAGGATAGACATTTCACGTCAATCATCATTTTCTCCTCGTTATATACCAGTCTTTTTCTCTCATCTGATGACACTGCACTTGTAATTTTTTACAAAGGTACATGTAGAAGCCATTGTCCTGCCCATGGTCCTTGAAACACAACTGAAGTGCCTAACTCCCATTCTGATGGAGATTATAGAGTCGTAGCATCATACAGCTTTGACCAGGCTCTTTGGCTCAAGTTGCCATCCTGGGATAATCCTATCTGCCTTTTGTTCTTTTTCTTCTAATCCTTTCTGATCCACATATCTGTCTGAATGTCTCTTGCAGCTCATTCCAGAGACCACTTACCCTTTGAGAGAAAAAGTTGTCTCTCAAGTCCCTCTTCAATCTCTCCTCCTCTCTCTTTAATCCTATGACCTTTGGTTTTGGACTCCCTTTTCCCTGGGAAAAAAAAGATTGTGGCAATTTATCCTATCTATGCTTCTCATAATTTTATAAATCTCCATAAGGTCACCTCTTAACTTCCTTCAATTCTGGGAAAATAGCCGCAGCCTGTCAAGTCTCTCCTCACAACTCAAGGCCTCCAGTCCTGGCAGCATTTCTAGTGTTGTTTGTAAAACTAAGTTCCTTGCAAAGAAACTATTAGAAATAAAAGGTGACAAAGGAATCATCCAATCGGTCTCTCTCCATTTAGAAAAGGAAGCCAACTATCCTCACCTGATTTGGCCTGTATGTGGACTTTTCTTGGCCAATGCAGATGGCTCTTTGCTGGTATCTATGTGATACTTGGAACAAATCAATGAAAAAGTCCAAAAGGACCTTCTCAAACCCAATAAAATTGTCAGCAAAATGACTCTGAATCTTTCAATCAACTATAAGAACAGCTTTGAAAAGAAAAGATGCTGATAATAAAAACAATCAAAAATGTCTTCAGATTATTCCATCACTCATTCCCTACAATTAGGGCCCCTAATTAGGAAGAGAGTTCACTCATTCCTAAGAACAAAGTCACATAAAAAATAAAAGCAGGTGCAGGCAATATAGTCTCTTGCACCTGTCTGTAATTCAATAAGATCATTTTTTTTCTCAAAGCTGTTTCCCTGACTCACCTAATATCCAAAAGTCTAATAATTATACCCAGCGACTGAATCTCTGCAACCCTCTAGTAGAGAATTTGAATGTTCACTCCCCTCTGGATAAAAAAATTCAGTTAATGTTGAGGCAATGCACTAAAATGCTGGAGCAACTCAACAGGTAATGCGACATCTATAGGAAGTAAAGGGTAACCAATATTTCTGGCCTGAACCCTTCAAGACTTTCTTGTTTAACTCCAGTAAAGTTAAGGATCACTTTCATTGCAGTTAATGTTCATTTCACTTGAGATAATGCTGACATGCCCTATTGTAAGAGATCATATGATGCGAATGGCCATTTACATTCATTATATCTAGGGCTCCATCTCCTACAGCCAAACTTCATATTCACATGGAACATTACAGCACAGTACAAGCCCTTCAGCCCTTGATGTTGTGCCGACCCATATATCCCTAGTACTAAATCCACCCTACCCTGTAACCTTCAATTTTTCTTTCATCTGTGTGCCCCTCATGTTTCAGCATCCACCACCATCCCTGGCAAGGAATTCCAGGCCCCCACAATTCTCTGTGTAAAAACTTACCCATGATATCTCCCCTAAACTTACCTCCCTTAAATGTGTGCATATATCCTCTGGGTGTTTGGATTCCTGGCCTGGGAAACAGGTGCTGGCTGTCCACCATATCTATGCCTCTCATAATCTTGTAGACCTCTATCAAGTCTCCTCTCATCCTTCTATTCACCAAAGAGAAAATTCTCAGGTCTGTCAACCTTGCCCTCATAAAACTTGTTTTCCAATCCAGGCAGTTTAAAAATTAAAAATGGTACTTCATTTTGGTCTATTGCAAAATTTAATTGCTTTTGTGAACTGTATTATTTTACAAAGGTTCATTATTAAAAGAAATTAATTAAATCCATATAAATAGTGTTGAAAGTCTCAGAGACTTTGAAAGAGGTGTATATTTATGGGGAATGTGAATAACAGATTCATACAAAATCAGCAGAAAAGTTAAACTCCCTCAACATTTTTAATGGCAAAAATAGAACAAAATGAGGCCAGTCCTTGCATGTGTGAACACGAAGAAGATTGTTGGGCATTGTTAGCAGAAAGCAATTGCAAGCAGAGAATGTCATCCTAGTATTTCATACTCAGAATCACTCTGGGGAAAAAATCTAAAACAAATGATATACATTTTTTAAAATGCATTTATATTAATATAATAATGAAATACTTTATGGTACAGTTAACATAACAGTTAGTGCAACACTCTTACAGTGCCAGCGGTGGGGACCAGGGGTGCGAATCCCGCACTGTCTGTTCTCTCTGTGTCTGCATGGGTTTTCCCCGGTTTCCTCCTACCCTCCAAAACTTACCTCTGGGTGAAATTGAAATTAAAATAATTTGACTTGAAAGGAAACAAAGTTCACAAAAAGCAAACATTACAATAATGCAAGATACATTCTCCACATTCCCTTGCTAAGTGTTGGTGAAGTACTCAGCCCTGTTTGTTGGAGTCATTGCCTATGTCAGCCTGTTTTCAATTGAGTAACACAAACTAAACATTGTGTACAAGAAAACATAAGCAGATGCCATGGCGGCAGCTGACTGAGTTCATTCAATAGCAACAGCTGCTTCACAAAGAAACGGTTTCACAAATAGTGGGCAGACAATCTTCCCTTTAACATAAAGCTGGCTGGTAAAAGAGTGATAAGAGCTTGCTTCAAAGGACTGAACAACACCAGCCCCCTCCTGTTCCTTTACCAAGACTACTCTCCTTCCTTCCACAGATTTGTTATTAGATGTCTAACTAAGATGCCTCAAGACTGAAGGACAGCATTTAATTTGATTAAAGCTTGTAGTTGCTGTACATTCCTGTTTCCCCAGAGCTCCATTGCCACATTCACTTAAATACTTGTAACTGAAGGTTTTTGATACACCAGAACCTCTCCGGGCCTGTCTGCCTCTCTATTGTAACCTAATTCCTGAGATAAGAATCGCAATGTGAGAATGCATTTTGTGACTGGGTTGTTTTGGGTTGAGACTTTGCAGCCTGATTATGGAAATACTTTGATGCTCCATTTTTAAACGATAGAACACTATAGCACAGAAACACATCCTACGGTCCATCTAGTCCACGCTGAACCATTTGGCAGAGTTTGAAAATATTGTCTTTGCGTTGCTAGTTTCCTCTGATTCATTCCTCACCATCAGCTCTGCGTGTTGGTACAGGTGTCCCCCCTACTTAAGATGGTCTGACTTATGATTTTTCGAATTAACGATGGTGCAACATCATGCCTGTGGTTATTTACTCTCATGTAATACTTTAAAGTAAGGTCATCACAAGAATCGTTGATTTTTTCCAATAAACATTGATAATTCCTCTAAAGCAGGGGTGGCCAACCTTTTAATTCTTAATCTTTAATTTAGACATACAGCACAGTAGCAGGCCATTTCAGGCCACGTGTACATACCAGGAGTGTAGGTTAATTGGACGCCATGGGCACATAGGCCGAAATGGCCTGTTATTGTGCTGTATATCTAAATTAAAAATGTAAAATTAAAAGGTTGGCTACCCCTGCTTTCAGGTGAATTCTTTGTAGCCACCTTGGTCAAACATTTCTTTTAGTTCAGTCGGAAAGCTTACAGAGACTGATACAGCACTGTTGGGAGAAAGCGGGGCTGTGGAATCAGTGTGGGGACTGATACAGCACTGTGGGGGGAGAGTGGGGTAGCGGGATCAGTGTGGGAACTGATACAGCACTTTTGGGGGAGAGTGGGGCAGCGGGTTCAGGATGGGGACTGATACAGCACTGATGGGGAGAGTGGGGCAGCAGGTTCAGTGTGGGGACTGATACAGTGCTGTTGGGGGAGAGTAGGGCAGCGGGTTTAGTGTGGGGACTGATACAGCGCTATTGGGAGAAAGCGGGGCAGTGGAATCAGTATGGAGACTGATACAGCACTGTTGGGGGAGATTGGAGCAGCGGGTTCAATGTGGGGACTGATACAGCACTGTGGGGGAAGAGTAGGGCAGCAGGATCAGTGTGGGGACTGATACAGCGCTGTTGGTTATATGGCGAGCTCTCCACTGGCCACCGTGACAGAGGTGCACCAAAGAAGAGGTACAAGGACTGCCTAAAGAAATCTCTTGGTGCCTGCCACATTGACCACCGCCAGTGGGCTAATATTGCCTCAAACCGTACATCTTGGCGCTTCACAGTTCGGCGGGCAGCAACCTCCTTTGAAGTAGACCGTAGAACCCACCTCACTGACAAAAGACAAAGGAGGAAAAACCCAACACCCAACCCCAACCAACCAATTTTCCCCTGCAACCGCTGCAACCGTTTCTGCCTGTCCCGCATCGGACTTGTCAGCCACAAACGAGCCTACAGCTGACGTGGACATTTACCCCCTCCATAAATCTTCGTCCGCGAAGCCAAGCCAAAGAAGATACCTATATCCTTTTTCGATTTTTTTTTCGACTTACGATGGGTTTGCCGGAACGTAACACCATCATAAGTTGAGGAGCACCTGTATTCTCTTTGGCCAATGTCCATGTTTCACTCAGCCGCCTGGCACCTGGGATGTGTGCAAAAATGCAGTGTTCAGATTGCCTTCTTCAAGCAGTCATGGGTGCTTTTTACATGAGGGTTGGTGGGGTTCAATTATGGCTGCTGCTGATGTGTGTGTGTGTGTGTGTGTGTGTGTGTGTGTGCGTGCGTGCGTGCGTGCGTGCGTGCGTGCGTGCGTGCGTGCGTGCGTGCGTGCGTGCGTGCGTGCGTGCGTGCGTGCGTGCGTGCGTGCGTGCGTGCGTGCGCATGTTCTTTATTGGTCGTGATCGACCATGGGTACTGTGCCTAAAGCGAAGCTGTCGTGGCCTCTCCAGGGCGCAAGCCAGGGCATGCTGCGGGAACCCCCCCCCCCCCTCCATGCTAATGATAGGTCCAAAGGAACAAAGAAAGTTGATACATTTTGGTGCCAGCTTTATTGCAGGAGCGGCCATGCTTGAGCCGGGCACAGCAGTCAGCTGCCTTTGGGAGTCTGGATTTTTTTCCTTAGGGTTTACTCCCAAAGCCTTTCCCATGAGTGGGTATAAGCCACAGGCAGCGGAGGTTTGAAATCAGAGTTTTCTCTCTCCTCGATGAGTTGCCATCCACGAGTAACAAGTCCCATCTGCCTGGAACAACTAGTTTTAAGGCATCAATGGCCTACCTTTGCCCCTTCTCCTGTCAGTGAGAACAGCTCTGAAGGTTGTCGTGGCCAAAGGGTGGTAAGTGGGGACGAGGTCCCACTACTACACAAATGATCTTCAGCCTCTGATAACCAAGTCCAACTCCTGGTCTTCACTTGTGGTGGCTTTGTATGGCTGACAAAATACAAACATGTTGCCCTCCCTATCTCCTACTGAGCAACACACTTTGTTTAAAACCATTTATTCCCGGATCCCCAAAATTTAAATTCTTTACCTCCTTTAGTCTTGTATTCTTTCCACACACCAGAGGTCTCAAAATCATTGATAGAGTCACAATGTTACAGCATAATGGGAAGGCCACGAAGAGGGGTTTCTGTATGTCCACATAAAGGAGGACCTCTCCTGGTGCCAGCACATCAAAGCAACTGTGAAGAATGCTCACTAATGCCTCTGCTTTCTGAGGAGTTTGAGAAGGATTAGGCATGTAATTAAATACTGTAGATATGTGTGTAATATCAAATTTAATGGACCAATTTGTATGGTTAAAGTCAGGGTTGACTATTACATGCATGCTACTTTGAAAGAGATAAGTACCTGCGTCGTTTGAGGCATTGGTAGCTCGGATGGTGGGCGAGAGACCAGGACAAGGTGGTAAGTCGTGTTTGTGGTGTTGGGAGTTTGGATGGGCATGCTATCTGGACCTAGGCAAGACTCCACGGTCAAGGGGTTGGGAGCTCCGGTGGACCGGCATCCAGAGCCTAGGCGAGAGTTTACAGGTTGAGGTGTTGGGAGCTATGGTGGATGGGCGGCTGGGGCCAAATATAAGGGGATCAACCTTTGCATGGTATCAACTATTACACGAGCATATATGGTACTCTATCAAACTTCCGGTGTACTATGGAAAGTGTATTGACTGGTGGCATCACGCTCTGCATTCAAAACTTAAATGCCCAGGAATGCAGAAGGCTACAGAAAGTGGCAGACACAGGAAACTCCATCATGGGCACCAGCCTCTAGTCCATCAGCAGTATCTCCATGAGACACTGTCTGAAGAAAGGAGCCAATACCATTAATGATCCCCATTATTTTGGTCCGTCTATCTTCTTGTTGCAGACAGAAGTTCAGCCCCTCTCGGTTCATGAACAATTATTCTCCAATAGGTGTCAGGCTCTTGAATCCAAACCATAATATTGCAGCAAATATCTGTTCATTGTTGGAATACAATGTTTTTGCACACTGGTCAACTGTGAATACTTGTTGTTTATTTTCTTTCCTCTTCCTCTTGTTGTTCACCTAACTAAGGCATTAATAAGACTGAAAGAGTACAGACAAAATTTACTATGATGTTGCCCATATTTCAAGGACTGAGTTACAGGGAAAGGTTAAACAATTTAGGACGTTATTCCCTGGATCGTTGAAGAATGAGGGAAGATTTGGTAGAGGTATTTAAAATTATGAGAGGTATAGACAAAGTAAATGTAGGTGGGCTTTATCGTCTGAGGGTAGGTGAGATACAAACCAGAGGACATGGATGAAGAGTGAAAGGGGAAAAATTTTGTGGGATCATAAGTCTACAGTGATCCAGGGCATCTGTCTTCACATCCAACGAAAAGACCAATATGCAACCAAACTAAGAACCCCAAGCCTGAAGACCAGACTCTGCGAACTGCTCCTTCTTGACTGACAGACTTGATCTGACTGGCTTGAAGAGGTTTCTTTGGGGCATTTTGAGCTTGGATCTTAATGGTCTGGGCTTTTTTTTCCCCACATATACCTGTTGTTAATGTAGAGTTGCCATTAAGGCTTATGTTCGGGTGTTAAGTTTATTGAGGTAATTTGTTAATAAACTTTGTGTTAAACTTAACCCCTCTGGGGGCGTGGCAAGATGGCGTAAGGATCAGACGTGCCTTCCAGTCCTCTCCTGACTCTATCGTGTTGTTTTGTCTAGAAATGCCCGTTAAAATTCTTTAAAAGTTTAGATAAGTTCAGTGCAGTTAATTTAACTTATGATGGTACAATTGGTGGAAAAGAGCAAAAAAAAACGACAACAGATCATCAAAAAATTACATTTTCCAAAAGTTCAAGTTTTGGAGCCTACCTACAGGAAAGACACTGGGACTCAGCGTGAAATGGATCCCAGGAGAGAGGTACAGTGTTCGGATGTAGAGCTCTATGTTACATCGGTAGAGCTCCCTAAAGAGGGCGCCAAACAGCCTTTAGAACAAAGAGTTACTCAAAGGCATTTGTCAACTGTAGAGGTGGCGCTGCAAACTGCATCTCTTGAGATAAAAGAACCTATACAACTTGATGTACTGGGAGAACTTAATACATTATGGACTGGGGAAAGCCCCGGCCAGCGTCCTCCAGTTATTGCTGGAGAGGCTGTGGCTGGGGTTTCCACACGCAGTCATACTACAAGGAAGGCAACCAGAATGAAGGAAGGAACAAAAGATCCTTTGGTTATGCAGAAGAAGCAGGAATCTGTTGAGCCAATATCTCTTCCAATTGAAAAGATTTTTGTGAATCTTGAATCTAAATTATCTTATACAATACAGGGATTATCCAAGATTATGACTGAACTTGGTACTAGGTTTAATACTCTGGTGAAAATACATTCTCAACAGATGGCTGAGTTTGGAGCTTTTAAGCTTGAAGTGAGAGATAAATTTAATTCGTGTGAAGAAGATATAGACGAAATACGGGATCAAGTTTTTGATGTGACCAAAATGGTCGAAGACTTACAAACTCAAAATAAAAATTTGGTGAAAAAGATTGATTATTTGGAAAACTAATCCAGACGGAACAATATAAAGATTATTGGTTTGCCGGAAGGTGTGGAGGGACCAGACCCAAGAAATTTTTTACTGAATGGATTCTGCAGGTGCTGGGTCAAGAACATTTCCCGGAAGGTATAATACTGGAACGTGCTCACAGAGCCTTGCATAGAAGACCTATTTCAGGTCAAAGTCCAAGACCTGTTTTGGTTCGTTGCTTGAATTATTACGACAGAGAAATAATTTTACGAATGGCTATTAGAAATGCACAACAGAGAAAATCACCCTTGATGATTCAAAATAATCGAGTTTTCTTCTATGCGGATTTGAGTCAAGAAGTTATGTTCCAACGACGGGAATTCAATCCTGCTAAAGAGTTGTTGTGGAAGAAAGGTTACAAGGCAACCTTTAGATATTCAGCTGTTTTGAAGGTTTTTCAAGATGGTTACCAACCAAAGTTCTTTGATTCTCCAAAGGAAGCTATAGCATTTGCTCAAGAGCTGCCAATTACTCAGTTTCAACAGAGACATAGTCCGCCGCGATCTCTAAGGAGACAAGAGATGGAAGAAAAAAGCCGTGCTCCAAGAAGGAATGGTCGTAATGGTGACTCGGCAGTTGGAGCTGATTAAAAGAGTTGTCCTTTTATTTTCTAATGTTTTTTTTTTAAAAAAAGGGATATTAAATAATGATGATGTTAGTTTAAGATGAAGTGAGAGTTGGGGGAGAGAACTGGATAGGCACTATTTCCTGAAAGTCATCTGTTACGTGTGAGTTATCTCACACCCATTTTTTTTTGGGAGTTACCGCATTGCGCGGTTTAGACGGGAGGGGGTATTTTTAACCTCCTACCCGTTTTTTTTCCTTTTTTTTGTATTATTAGATTAAAGAGTGAATGGTTTTTTTTTGTTTATAAAAAAAAAAAGCATAAGAAAGTATTTGATTGTTTAAAAAACTAAAAATTGATGTGGTTTTTTTTGTAAAGTTTATTCAGTAGATAAGGAATATCTGAAATTTAAATGTGAATGGAATGGATAAGTTTTTTTTTATATTTTTTCTTTAACTTTAAGGTGAAAGGAGTGGTAATTCTGGTGTATATTATTTTGCTATTTTAGTTATAGAACGAAGTGAATAATGGTGAAAGTTATAAATTGAATTGTACAATTCTTAATGAGGCTTGAATTTTGTTTGTGGTTTATGCTCCATTTGTTGAAGATATAGATTTCGTTGTAGATGTGTTTTTATTATTTGGATATCTGAATTTTAATGTAATGATTGGGGATATTTAAATGTGGTATTGGAGCTTTTATTGGATAACTATTCAAGAGTAAAAGGGAAAAATGGTGGAAGAGTACTAAAATTGAATTGTACAATGCTTAATGAGGTTTGAATTTTGTTTTAAGATGGTGGTTTATGTGACTAATATGATGATAGATGTGAAGTTAGTTGATATTTGGTGAAGGTTTATCTCTATAGAGAAAGTTTTTTTTCATCTTTTCTTTTCATGCTACAATTATTTTTAAGAATTGATTATTGTTTAAGAATTTTTGATAGATAATGTTACTAACTTTACTAATTTTTTATATTAAGTTTGAGTTAAATATATGTTTCTTCTTAACTCCGTTTGTCAAATATATGCATTTAAGTTTGATTTAAAAATGTTTTTTAATTCTGATATCTTAGTATTAATTACTTTTCTTTTTGTTAGTATTTTAATCGGTTATGTTTTTGTTTTGTTTTTTGTAAGTGGGTTTTTTTCTCACATATATTATTAACTTTGTTAATTCTTCACTCTTTATTTTGGGGGAAAGGGGGGGTTGGACTAATTTGAGTTGGGTTATTAATGTGTAATAATTATTGAGGAGGGTATAGTTTATTTAGATTACTGATACTGTATTGTAATTTTATTATTTTATTCTTAATTTAAAAAAAAAATGTAATCCTATATGTTATTCATGTTATAAAATCTTAAATAAAGTTTAAAAAAAAAACTTAACCCCTCTGTTTATGCATCTCTCACTTGCTGCTGGTGAGGCGTGACACCTAAAATGTCAGCAATATATATGTGTCTCCTATAGAATCATCTGAGTTCCTCCAGCATTTTGGTGTTTTTACTACAATCTCAGTTTGGCACAGACCAGAAGGTCTGAAGGACCTGTATTGTTTAATAGTTTTATGATTCTTTTTATTATCTTTTATCTCTTTGTAGCATCTTTATGAATATTTTATTTTACATTTCCCCAGACTCAGGTAGAACATTATTAAATGCATCATATAAATAGTATTTTAACATTTCAGAGTCTCATATGATTGCCCATATCTCATCCCCATCCTCCCAACTGCTAACATCTTCATTATACTTGTGTCCTAATGTTTTACATAATCAATAAGCTGCAGCAAGTAAGACTTTCATTGCATTTGTACAGTGAAATTATATACATGGCAATAAACATTCTCGTTCTCATTCTCAAAGAAAATGGACCTGCAGGCCACCATTTCCATGCTCAATTGCATATAACCATATTTCTTTCATTGGCTTGGCTTCGCAGACGAAGATTTATGGAGGGGTAATGTCCACGTCAGCTGCAGGTTCGTTTGTGGCTGACAAGTCCGATGCGGGACAGGCAGACACGGTTGCAGCGGTTGCAAGGGAAAGTTGGTTGGGTTTTTCCTCCTTTGTCTTTTGTCAGTGAGGTGGGCTCTGCGGTCTTCTTCAAAGGAGGTTGCTGCCTGCCGAACTGTGAGGCGCCAAGATGCACGGTTTGAGGCGATATCAGCCCACTGGCGGTGGTCAATGTGGCAGGCACCAAGAGATTTCTTTAGGCAGTCCTTGTACCTCTTCTTTGGTGCACCTCTGTCACGGTGGCCAGTGGAGAGCTCGCCATATAACACGATCTTGGGAAGGCGATGGTCCTCCATTCTGGAGACGTGACCTACCCAGCGCAGTTGGATCTTCAGCAGCGTGGATTCGATGCTGTCGGCCTCTGCCATCTCGAGTACTTCGATGTTAGGGATGAAGTATATTTTAATGCCAGGAGTATTGTAAAAAAGGTGGATGAGCTGAAGGTGTGGATTGATACTTGGAAGTATGATGTGGTAGCAATTAGTGAGACATGGTTGCAGGAGGGATGTGATTGGCAACTGAATATCCCTGGTTTTCATTGTTTTAGGTGTGATAGAGTCGGAGGGGCAAGAGGAGGTGGGGTTGCATTGCTTGTCAGGGAAAATATTACAGCGGTGCCTAGGAAGGATAGATTAGAGGGCACATCCATGGAGGCTATTTGGGTGGAACTGAGGAGTAGGAAAGGAGAGGTTACACTTGTAGGGGTGTATTATAGACCACCCAGAGGGGACTGAGACCTAGAGGAGCAAATCTGTAGGGAGATAGTAGATATTTGTGATAAGCACGGGGTTGTAATTATGGGAGATTTTAATTTTCCACATCTAGATTGGGAAACACATTCTGTGAAAGGACTGGATGGGTTAGAGTTTGTGAAATGTGTGCAAGATAGTTTTTTACAACAATATGTAGAGGTGCCGACCAGAGAAGGAGCAGTGTTAGAT
Source organism: Narcine bancroftii (assembly GCF_036971445.1). Taxonomy (NCBI): domain Eukaryota; kingdom Metazoa; phylum Chordata; class Chondrichthyes; order Torpediniformes; family Narcinidae; genus Narcine; species Narcine bancroftii. The sequence continues at coordinate 447,529,727 of NC_091469.1, read as the reverse complement.
CTACTGTTGGCAAATGGGATGGGGCAAGTGACGGAGGTTAGTGTTGGCGATCACTTCGGGTCCAGTGATCATAATGCCATCAGCTTCAATGTCATTATGGAAAGAGAGAAGTCAGGGCCAAGGGTTGAGGTTTTTTATTGGGGAAAAGCTAGATTTAAGGAGATGCGAAAGGACTTGCAGCGTGTGCATTGGGACAATTTGTTTTATGGGCAGGATGTAGTAGAGAGATGGAAGTCTTTTAAAGATCAGATTTTGAGAGTGCAAAAGCTTTATGTTCCTGTTAGGTTAAAAGGAGGGGCAAAAGGTTTGAGAGAGCCGTGGTTTTCAAGGAATATTGGAAACTTGGTTCGAAGAAAAAGGGAGGCGTACATTAGATATAAGAAGCATGGAGTTAAGGAGATGTTTGAAAGATACATTGAATGTAAGAGGAATCTTAAGAGAGGAATTAGGAAAGCTAAAAGAAGGTACGAGGAAACTATGGCAAGCAGGGTGAAAACTAATCCAAAAGAGTTCTACAAATATGTTAATGGTAAAAGGAAAGCTAGAGACAAAATTGGTCCCTTAGAAAATCAGAGTGGAAAACTGTGTGTGAAGCCTAGAGAAATGGGGGAGATATTGAACAGTTTCTTTTCTTCGGTATTCACTAAGGAGAAGGATATTGGGAGATGTGAGATAAAAAAAAAGCAAATTGGGTAAATATGAGGAATATAGAGATTACAAAAGGTGTAGTTTTAGGGCTTTTGAAGAATATAAAGGTGGATAAGTCTCCGGGACCAGACGGGATCTTTCCCAGGACTTTGAGAGAAGTGAAGGAGGAAATAGCAGAGGCTCTGGCGGTAATTTTCCAAATGTCATTAGATATGGGGATAGTGCCGGAGGATTGGCGCATTGCGCATGTGGTTCCGTTATTTAAAAAGGGTTCAAGGAGGAAGCCTGGCAACTATCGGCCTGTAAGTTTGACGTCTGTGGTAGGTAAATTAATGGAGAAAATTCTTAGAGATAGTATTATAAACATCTGGATAGACAGGGTCTGATCAGGAACACTCAACATGGATTTGTTGGAGGAAGGTCATGTTTGACCAATCTGATTGAATTTTTTGAAGAGGTGACTAGGAATGTGGATGAGGGTAGCGCAGTGGATGTTGTCTATGTGGACTTCAGTAAGGTACCACATGGAAGGTTAGTTAGGAAGGTGCAGTCTTTAGGTATAAATTTTGAGATAGTCAAATGGATTGAACATTGGCTGAAAGGGAGAGGCCAGAGAGTGGTAGTGGATAATTGTCTGTCAGGTTGGAGGCCGGTGACCAGTGGTGTGCCTCAAGGATCTGTATTGGGCCCATTGTTATTCGTTATATACATTAATGATCTAGATGATGGGGTGGTGAATTGGATTAGTAAATATGCAGACGATACTAAGATAGGTGGAATAGTGGATAATGAAGAAGGTTTTCAAGGATTGCAGAGGGATTTGGGCTGCTTAGAAAAGTGGGCTGAAAAATGGCAGATGGAATGTAATGCTGATAAGTGTGAGGTGCTTCATTTTGGTAAGAAGAGCAGAAAGATTTAGGAGTAACAGGACATCGTTCCCTGAAGGTAGAAACTCACGTGAATAGGGTGGTGAAGAAGGATTTTAGTATGCTGGCCTTTATCAATCATTGCATGGAATATAGGAGTTGGGAGGTGATGTTGAGATTGTATAAGACGTTGGTGCGGCCTAATTTGGAGTTCTATGTGCAGTCTGGTCGCCTAATTATAGGAAGGATATAAACAGAGTGGAGAGAGTGCAGAGAAGGTTTACCAGAATGTTACCTGGGTTTAAGCATCTAGAGTATAGGGAGAGATTGGACAGATTAGGTCTTTATTCTTTGGAGCGTAGAAAGTTGAGAGGGGATTTGATAGAAGTATTTAAGATTATGAAAGGGATAGACAGAGTGGATGTGGATAGACTATTTCCGTTAAGAGGAGGAAAGATTAAAACAAGAGAACATGAGTTAAGAATTAAGGGGCAGAGGTTTAGAGGTAACATGAGGGGGAACTTCTTTACTCAGAGAGTGGTAGCCGTGTGGAATGAGCTTCCAGGAGAAATAGTGGCGGCGGAGTCAATTGTATTATTTAAGAAAAGGATGGACAGGTCTATGGATGAGAAGAAGATGGAGGGTTATGTACATTGTGCAGGGAGGTGGGACTAGAAAGGGGTGTTTGGTTCGGTGCGGACTAGAAGGGCCTAATGGCCTGTTTCCGTGCTGTAATTGTTATATATGTTAAGTCGCTCCAATGAATGTTGAGGATGGAGCGGAGACAACGCTGGTGGAAGCGTTCTAGGAGCCGTAGGTGATGCCGGTAGAGGACCCATGATTCGGAGCCGAACAGGAGTCTGGGTATGACAACGGCTCTGTACACGCTAATCTTTGTGAGGTTTTTCAGTTGGTTGTTTTTCCAGACTCTTTTGTGTAGTCTTCCAAAGGCTCTATTTGCCTTGGCGAGTCTGTTGTCTATCTCGTTGTCGATCCTTGCATCCGATGAAATGGTGCAGCCGAGATAGGTAAACTGGTTGACCGTTTTGAGTTTTGTGTGCCCGATGGAGATGTGGTGGGGGGGGGGGGCTGGTAGTCACGGTGGGGAGCTGGCTGATGGAGGACCTCAGTTTTTTTCAGGCTGACTTCCAGGCCAAACATTTTGGCAGTTTCCGCAAAACTGGACGTCAAGAGCTGAAGAGCTGGCTCTGAATGGGCAAGTAAAGCGGCATCATCTGCAAAGAGTAGTTCACGGACAAGTTGCTCTTGTCTCTTGCCGTGAGTTTGCAGGCGCCTCAGATTGAAGAGACTGCCATCCGTGCGGTACCGGATGTAAACAGCGTCTTCATTGTTGAGGTCTTTCATGGCTTTTTTCAGCATCATGCTGAAGAAGATTGAAAAGAGGGTTGGTGCGAGAACGCAGCCTTGCTTCTCGCCATTGTTAATGGAAAAGGGTTGCTGTATCTGACCTGACCTTGTTGGTTTTCATGCAGTTGGATAACCATGTTGAGGAACTTTGGGGGGCATCCGAGGCGCTCTAGTATTTGCCAAAGCCCTTTCCTGCTCACGGTGTCGAAGGCTTTGGTGATATAATCATATAACCATATAACAATTTACAGTATGGAAACAGGCCATATCGGGCCTTCTAGTGTGCACCGATTTACGTGAAACTCCACTAGTTCCACCTACCCACTCCCTTGCCCATAACCCTCTAACCGCCTCACATCCATGCACTCATCTAACCTCTTTTGTTGTGTTTGTATTTTACCAGGTTTCATTGAAAAAAAATTATTAGGAAATGTCCTTTGAAAATTAAAAGGAGAATGCACAACTTAGAGAGAAGTTAAGAGCCAAAATGAACCCTCTTCCTCCTTCTATGTTCAGTATGTTGGCTTTCACCATGTGTGTATTATAAATTTGCTTAACGCGCCCTTCAAATTGAAGTCCTTGCCTTGTATTTACCAAAGCAGTTGGCTCTGCTGATGTCTTATGTTATTGTAAATAATTATGTTTGTGCTGCGTGAAAACAAGAGTGGGAAGGAAGAAAATCAACTTTGCTGGGACTGTGACCTGTGAGAAATAGACAACAGTAACAGTAAGTGCGGTGACAGCAGTGCATGATGTTGTCTTCTCCTCAGGCAGCCACTTGTGATTGTGAATGAGTTGGTTTCATTCCAGTCCTTTGGGTTTGAGGTGGAAGTTAGAACTGGCAGATCTAGAGGACAGCAAGTTTACCACAGGATCAGAATCAACTGGCAAAGTGGGCCAAGGCAGAGCAGATGGAATTTAACATGAAGCATTTTGGGAAGGAAATGCAGGGCAGAATAAACACAATAACTGGCAGGAGCCTGGAGAGTATCATTGAACAGAATGTTTATTAGCACCTCCTTAAGGCAAAAGAGTTAGATGGGGAAGAATTTGTTGGGTGGACATTTCTGACACATTATGTGAACTAGCCAACTAGTGGAGATTCCATACTAGATCCAGTAGCAGGCAATGAACTCGGTCAGGTGACAGATTTCTCAGTGGGAGCATTAAATGGGGACAGATGTTATAGAAATGCTGGCTGCAACACTGTACAAGTGATCTCTGTGTGTGTGTCTCTCACTCTGAGAGAAAACCTTTTTGACTCTCTCTGCTTACAAAATCACATGACCCTCTTAGAACAGCAAGCTCTCTTTCCAGACAGCAGTGGCTCCAGCATTCTCTTTCATCTGCTGCCTTTGTTAAACAGCAATCCATTAGTGAAGTCTCTTGAGCATTCTTCAAAGCTCTTGCAAAAGCTATTGAGGTCCCGATATATCTAGCATGAGCAGAGCTCCAGTATTTCAAATAAGATCTGTTTTAAAGTGTTTGTATGTGACCTACATTAACAAACCTTTCCCAATTTCTCTCCCAAAAACATATCTATATACTCTATATACTCTCTCACAGTGATAAATTGGGTTACTATATATGTGGTCGATACATAAATAGGGGGAGTTGTGGATAGTGAAGATGGTTTACAGAGATTGCAGAAGCATTTGGACTCCTTCGAAGAGTGGGGTGAAAGATGGCAGATGGAGCTTAATATCGATAAGTGTGAGGTGCTTCATTTTGGGAAGAATAATCAAAACAGGACATAGGCAGTGAAGGGGGGGTGGAATTGAGGAATGCAGAGTAATAGAGAGATATTGGAATAATGGTTCACCTTTCTTTGAAAGTGGAATCTCATGTGGATAGAGTGGTAAAGAAGGCTTTTGATATGCTGGCCTTTATAAATCAAAGCATAGAATATAACAGATGGGAAGTGATGTTGAGACTATTCAAGGCATTGGTGAGGCCAAATTTGGAATACTGTGTGCAGTTCTTGTCCCCAAATTAAAGGAAGAATATCAATAAGATAGAGAGGGTGCAGAGAAGATTTATTAAAATGTTGCTGGGATTGCAGTATCTAAAATACAAAGAAAGATTGAATAGACTGGGTCTTTATTCATTGGAGCGTAGAGGGTTGAGGGGGGAATTTGATAGAGGTATTTAAAATTATGAGGGGGATAGATAGAATAGATGTGAATAGGCTCTTCCCCTTGAGTATAAATATTGGGAGGAATTTTGGTAGAATTTGAGTGGGTTGCATGCATGCACACATTTTGAAGCAGATCTTGTTTGGGAGACTGAGGAATTTATATTCAGTAACATTGCATGATTGTTGGAGACTTTCATGCATATTTCACAAGTAGGTGCTAATTGAAATGACGTGGTGAAGTGAGTAGACCATTGTTTGGAATTGGAGACAGGCTTCACAGAAAGGTCACTCCTGGGTTTTGTTTATCTAAGACAACTCCTTGACCAAGAGAGGAGAACTCCTGTTGTTTGCTGAAGAAGATGGGGGGGTTTTCCAAGTGAGAGAGTCACATGAGCTTCCTAGTAGTTGACAGTTGAAGAGAGAGAGAGAGACGGGAAGAGAGAGGAGACCAATCTCAATAAGCTCTCTCCGCTTGTGTGTCTGAAACTGAAAGGAGCTGAACAATGCAAGCCAAGAAGAGATGGTTGGAAACAGAAAGTTCCAGAGCAGTGGATGGCTGAAAGTGCTAGATGTCTGATGTTTCTCTTGGAATAAGTGGAACAGAAAGGAACTTGTGGTAGCCTGAAGAAATAGGTTACCATCTGCAAAACCCTGATGGGCAAGTTTCATCAGTGAGACCGTGAGGTGACTAATGGTGGTACCTCTGTTGTGGAAATCTGGAACAACAAATCTCTCTCTGCAAACCCTACAAGAACCTTCCTGAGCGGTAAACTTTTACCTTTCGAGTACCAAAGCCTGGTGAATTTATACATGTTAAATTCTGTGCACAGTATAAGAATTGCCTGCAACTAGAGAACTTGGAGGAAGGAGAAGTGAGATTGAACTGTGAGCCAAAGAACTTTCCTTAAATTTACACACACATTACATACACGTGTACTTAGAATTAGAAGGGGGTTAATTTGGGTTAGTTAGGTATAGAGATAAGTTAAAGTTTGATTCAGTTTTCATGTTTAAAGATAATTAAAAACAACTTTTGTTTAAGTAAATACTTGTCTTGGTGAATGTCTATTGCTGCTGGGTTTTTGGGTCCTTTGGGCTCATAACGGTAGGTGAGATTGGAATGAGGGGTCATGAGTTAAGGATTGGGGGAAAAAGTTTAGAAGTAACATGAGAGGGAGCTTCTTCACTCAGAGAGTGGTGGCTGAGTGGAATGACCTTTAGGAGGAGGCGGTTGAAACAAGGTCAATTTTTTCATTTAAGAAAACGTTGGATTGGTGCATGGATGTGAAGGGATTGGATGGTTATGGGCAGGGTGCAGGCAAGTGGGACTCGAGGAGATCACTTAAATTGGTGCAGACTAGAGGGGCCGAGATGGCCTGTTTCTGTACAGTAATTGTTATATATGGTTATACATATGGATTGTGGTAAAATGTTTGACATGTGGCTCATCTAGAAAATCATACAGCAAGGAAACTTGGCTGCATGGATTCAGAATTGGTTTGACCACAGATGGTAGAGGATAGTAGTTGATAGAGCATACTTTGCCTAGAGGTTGGTGATTACTGGTGCTCCTCGGGGTTCTGTTCTGGGAGCTGCACAAGTTAATAAAATGGTAAAGAAGATGTATGGTGTGCCGGCATTCATTAATCAGGGGATTGAGTTCAAGAGTTTTAAGGTAATGTTGCTACTCAATAAAACTCTGGTTAGATGTCATTTTAAGTATCGTGTTCAGTTCTGGTCAATTCTTTATAGCAAGGATGTGGAAACTTTGGAAATGGTGCAGAGTAGATTTACCAGGATGCTTCCTGAAATGATGAGGGTGTCTTAAGAAGAAAGGATGAATGAGCTAGTGCTTATCATTTTGGAGAGATAGAGGATGAGGAATGGCCTAATAAAAGGGACAATTTAGTACAAGATATGAGAGTCTTAGCTGGTGTGGTCAGCCCAGGGCAGCAATAGCCAATAACAGAGAATATGTGTTTAAAGTGAGAGGAGGAAAGCCTAGGAGTGATGCCAGAGGTAGCCTTTTACACAGAGTGGTGGGTGTCTGGAAGGTATTGCTGATGGTGGTGGGAGAGGCTGATACAATAAGGACAATTAAAAGGCTCAAAAATAGCCAGATGGATATGAGAAAAATGTTATGGGCGGAAGCGTTAGATCAGTGGTTCTCAACCTTTTTTGCCCTAGGCTTCACTTTAATTTTTCAAAAAATGTACACCCCACCATTAGCGGAAAAAAGTTATTTATATTCAAAAGAAGTTTTAATTAAATCATTCACTGCATGTGTATTTCAATGCAATTAAAGCGTATACAGAGCCGTTGTCATACCCACACTCCTGTTCGGATCCGAATCAAGGGTCCTCTACCGGCATCACCTACGGCTTCTAGAACGCTTCCACCAGCGTTGTCTCCGCTCCATCCTCAACATTCACTGGAGCGCTTTCATCCCTAACGTCGAAGTACTCGAAATGGCAGAGGTCGACAGCATCGAGTCCACGCTGCTGAAGATCCAGCTGCGCTGGGTGGGTCATGTCTACAGAATGGAGGACCATCGCCTTCCCAAGATCATGTTATATGGCGAGCTCTCCACTGGCCACCGTGACAGAGGTGCACCAAAGAATAGGTACAAGGACTGCCTAAAGAAATCTCTTGGTGCCTGCCACATTGACCACCGCCAGTGGGCTGATATCGCCTCAAACCGTGCATCTTGGCACCTCACAGTTCGGCGGGCAGCAACCTCCTTTGAAGAAGACCGCAGAGCCCACCTCACTGACAAAAGGCAAAGGAGGAAAAACCCAACACCCAACCCCAACCAACCGATTTTCCCCTGCAACTGCTGCAACCGTGTCTGCCTGTCCCGCATCGGACTTGTCAGCCACAAATGAGCCTGCAGCTGACGCGGACATTTACCCCCTTCATAAATCTTCGTCTGCAAAGCCAAGCCAAAGAGAAGAAAAAGTTGGGAATACAATGGAACACCTATTTCATATGCAACTACTACTTCAATATGCCAACCATCTCGAACACACATTCAATAATTGTCAACACTTCAGTGGGAACCTTGCCCCTGATGTTGGCTGCAGATTGTTTTGAGTTGAAGGGTTAATTTTGTAATTTCCAATCGGTTTCTCTTAGCTTGTAGAAAATCACTAACAGCACTGAAACCACATACTACTAAATAAGACGATAGAACATGTATCAATAGTTCCATTACTAAAGTAGTCAAGTTTGGGTCTTTCTTTTTGATCTCATGAAACAGCCACATCATGGTTCCTTTCACTCTGAACAAAGTTTTCACAGATTCATCATATTGCAACTCAAATAGCTCCACTTGGTTTTGCACTGGAACTTCAGATAAGTCCACCAGCAACAATGATGTTTGTAGCAGCATTAATTACCTCACACTTATTCAACCAAAAGAATTGCTTGCAGAATATTCCTTTGGCATAATTCTAGAAGTGTCATGAATCCAATTATCTTTGTTCTTGCGCCCACAAGTGTCATATTTGCTACTTGGAGTTGCTTGTTCAATGTACTTAATTTCTCAGAAATGTCCATCAAGTAACTTACATAAACTTTGCCATCTGCTGTTAACAAGAGCTTCATTTCAGGTTTGTTCTTCAAAAACTCTCTGAGAAGATCAAACAGTTCCATAAACCTTTTGAAGTAGTTTCCCTTTGACAACCACCTTACTTCAGTGTGAAGCAATAATCTCACATGTTCTGCATTTTAGCGACACAAAACTGCTTAAACAGACATTCACATTTGGCATTAGCTTTGATGGCATTGATACACTTGATCACACAATGCAGTATCTCATGTAGAACAGGGAAAACATTCTTGGCAACTAAGTTTTCTTGGTGGATAACACAATGCACAACCAACATGTTTGGATTTTCATCCTTCATTAATTTTAAACATTCTGGATTTTTTTACTCATCATAGCAGGTGCATCATCTGCTGCACAAGATGCAATGTTCCCTTTTGATATTTCATTTTCATCCAAGTAATTTCAGCTTGCTGTAGATATCAACTGCAGTAGTGATTGTTTCTAATGATTCACAAAACAACATCACTTCCTGAAACTCTTCCTGATCAATATATCTCACATATGCCAGTAACAAAGCCTCACTGTCCCATACGATAGATTCATCTAGTTGTTTTGAGAACTTTCATGATTTCAACTTCTCAATAAGCTGTTTTTCAACATCTTGACCCATGTCATCTATTCTGTTGCAGACAGTTCTATTACTCAATGGCATTGCTCAGACACCTTCTGCAGAACTGTTTTGAGAAACAATGATATTGCAGGTTTAATCAGTTCCTCCCCCATCGTATGATTCTTCCCATGTTTTGCTATCAGCAAAGAAATTTCATAGCTAGCTTCAAGGGTATGATTCAGGGCTGTAGTTTGCACAGTGAATAATGAAATGATTTTTGATCTATTTCCAAGCTTCTCTTTCAGTGATTTAAAATATTCCAATTTTGAATTGACATGGTTAGGATGTTTTACCTTCAAATGAGCTTCAATATGGCCTGCCTTCATTGATTCATTTGTCAAAGTCTGTTGGCATAATAGGCAAAAAGGTGCACGTTCTTTGTGTGCAGCAGGTATAAACCCAAACTTCATGAACTCCACTCAATATTGACAAACTTTTGATTGCTAGGTCTGATCATTTTGAATATACAACAGCTCAAGCTCCCTGAAACAGATTAATACAACAGCACGAACTCCCTGAATCAGATTAATCAATATTTTATTATGTTTAAGAATTGAAAAATGTAATAAAAGTAATAATGGAATCAAAGGAAGAAAACTGACCCTAAAAAAAAAACACCAGCGCAGTTTCTGACATTTTTTCTCACAGAGAGTGCATCAAAACTGCACTAGTCTCATGTTTTACTTTCTTTGGTCCCTATTTTTTTTCTGATTTTGGTGTCCCCCTCAGCATGGTGCCTAAGAACGGACCTCCCCCCCCCCCCCCCCGCCCTACATCAGAACATTAGTGCACAAAGATACATACAGATACAGATCTCATTTACTACTGAAGTGAAAAAGTAATTATTGAGATAATTTGGAATTCTTGACACCAATGAGATAATTTGGAATGGATGATAAGATAGGTCAGAAAAAAATATAATTATAATGTTAACCAAGGATAACAGCAGTTAAAATAAGAGAAACAATGGAGAAACATTGGAAGAGCAAAAACATGTTATGAAAATAAAAAGAACAAAGTGATTTTACTTGGACGGTACCACAATTGTGTTGTACTGACAGTATTACCAAGTCACATCTTTCACACCAACATCATGAGTTGATTTTTTCAAACCAACTTTTTAACGAGGTTGTATAAGTTGCACAACATTGTAGGTGAAGGCTTCATACTATGCTATATTCTGTGTTCTATGTTCTAAGTGAGAGACCAAGGAATCAAGTATACAATTGGCTGAAAGCAGTGGCAGAGGTAGTCAGGGTATTGAAGAAGGTAGTTGGCATGCTTTCCTTCATTGATCAGGGTATTAAGTTCACCATAAAATTGTACAAAATATTGGATTGTTTGTTGTCACATGTACCAAGACACAGTAAAAAGCTTTATTATGTATGCTAGCCGGGCAAGTCAACTCATATGTAAGTGCTGCAGGAAGTGTAGAGAAAAGTACAGTTATATTTTGCAGGTGCATCATTTTTTTACCAATGACATGTTCATTCAAGGATTTGATAACAGAAGCAAAGAAATTGGAGGTTATATTATCATAGCCATGTGTCTTGTGCCCAGTGGAAGGGGGGGAAAGAGAGCGTGACTGGGGTGGGATAGGTCCTTTAATATACATCTGGTTGTAAACATTCAGTGAGATGATAATTAATTTGAACTTGATGCCAGCTTTCCTGAGACAAAACTTGTCCATGTGCAACTTGTACAGTTTCTGTGCACCTGTGCTCAGCAGCACACATGAGGGGTTGCAGTCACTGGGGGATCACCCAAAAGGCATACGGCACCAGAAACTGGGAGAACACTCTTTGTTGAGAAGGAGAAGCAGAGAAGACAATCCTACAAGATGGTGACCATGGTGGCAGATCAGCAAGTTTAGCTGAGGGACCTGCCTCATGTGACTTGTGGTTGGAGGGTTTACACAGGCTGCATGGGCTGACTCTTGGGAAACAGGTATCAGATCTGGGATTTGAGAGGGTGCTGATTGCAGAATGGCTCCAAAAGGGCATTGAAGGTTTCTTGGTTATGTTGGAGGTTTGGATCTGGAGCTCAGGTTGCCAATGGATTGAGCAGGAGTCTGCAGGGGCTGTGGGAGAGCTGGAGGCAAATCCTTCGACACTCAGTAACCCTGAAGTGACTTTCTTTTGCTCCATTTTCTCTAAGGGGCACCAGATGAAACTAATGGTAACTCTTTGTCTCTTGAAATGCTTCAAGTTTCAAGTTTAATTTTATTTCTCACAACATGCCTAGTACAGGGATTTTCAGAGATAAGACTGATAGGTTATCTACAATATTCAAACAGCTATGTAAAGAGTGCAATTACTTAATATAAGATTGAAATGAAAAGGAAAATCTTTAGCAGCAAGCAAGTGAAGCATGATAGCACTGTTGTGGGGTTCATTCAGGAGCCTGATGGCTGTGTGGAAGAAACTGTCTCTAAGCCTGCTGGTGCACATTTATCCACTTTTAAGTCTTAAGAGTGAGAAACTCAAAGTTCATATTTATTGAGCGATTACATATAACATCACGTTCAACCCTGAAATTCTTTTTACTGCGGGCCGGGCAGTTTCTACTGATCAATAATTGTAAACTGTACTCAAGATGATACATATACAAAAGAGAGAAATGTAAACAATGGAAAAAATATAAACAAACTGACTGCAATGCAAAACAAAAAAATTTGGTAAAATAATAACGTGTAAAGTTAAAGTTAGTAGCAACTGTTCCTGAACTTGGTATTACAAATCTTATGGCACCAACGAGAACAGAACATGCCCTGAGTGCTGTGGTTCCTTGATGATTGCTGCTGTTCTCCAACGGCGGGGATCCATGAGAATATTCTCGATGGTGCGGTGAGTTTTGCCTGTGAAGCACTAGGCTGTGTCCACAACCTATTTGCAGGGCTTTCTGCTCAGAGGTATTGATGCCCCCTTACCAGGCCATGATGCCACTGGTCAGCACACGTTCAATTACACATCTGTAGGTTTGCTAAGTTTTCCAAACTCATACCAAACCTCCACAAGCTCCAGGGGAATAGAGGCGCTAACATACTTTCTTCATGATGACATGAAAAAAGGTCCTCCAAGATAGTGACTCCCAGGAGTTTAAATGTAATCCTTGTCTCCACCTTTGACCCTCCAATGATCACTGGATCATATGCTTCTAGTTTTCCTTCCCTAAAGTCCACATCAGCTCATTGGTTTTGGTGACAATGAGTGCAAGTTTGTTCTTGGTGCATCATTCAGCCAAATTTTCAATCTCCCTCCTGTATGCTGTCTCATCAGTCCTTTTTATGCATTCAGGAAATCTGTAAATGGCATTTTTGTTGCAATGAGCCATGCAGTTATAGGTACGAAGGGAGTAGAGCTGAAGGCTAAATACGCAGCCCTGTTGATGCTCCAATGCTGATGAATATTGTGGAGGAGATGCTCTTGCCAATCCACGCAGATTGGGATCAGGACATTCAGGATCCAATTACACAGCGGGGTATTGAAGCTCAGCTCTTGGAGTTTTGAGGGAATATAGGTATTGTATTGTATTCAATAAAGAGCATTCTGATTTATGCATCTTTGCTATCCAGGTGTTTCAGGGTTTTGTGTGGAGCCAGTGAGATGGCGTCTGCTGTTGAACTGTGGTAGGCAAATTGCAACTGATCTATGTCAACTTCAACACTAGCTTCTCAAAACACTTCATCACTGTAGATGTGAGCTCCACTGGGCGACAGTCATTTAGGCATGTTACCACGCTCTTCTTGGGCACCAATGTGATTGAGATATGTTTGAAACACCCTGTCAGAGTGAGATGTTGGAGATATCCATGAATATCCAGTTGATCAGCACAGGCTTTTAGAAGAAATATCTCCAAGGTGCGATGGGTCCTTTAGCATTTTTGATTGGCTTTCTTTGGTAACAGGAGAAATACAGAGTCCATGGAGGAGAGGAAAGCTTGCATTTTGTTCTGGACTGTATTCACCATCCTCTGTAGCTTCTTCCACTCTTGATCAGACAGCTCCCTGAGCCACTCTGATGCATCCAGCATGTTCAATGGTGCATCAGGAGTCATTGTTAAGGGACCAAGAGGACATGCAAACTTCCAAAAGAATTAGAGGTGTTGTTGAGCTTTCTTGCCATGTTTGGTCATTGAATATACTATATATTTTGGCATATAAGTCGACTGGCATATGTTGACCCCCTTTTTCAGCCTAGGGCTTTATGGTATATCTGGCATATAAGTTGACCCTATAATCTCACGATGCCTGAGATAGGCATATACGTCGACTCCCATAGATCACGTGGATTGATCTGCTGGACATTGGCTGGAGGTGATTGCTATCGTGCAGGGTAAAAGCACACGATAAAAATATGAAGCTGTAGCATACGTGCTACAATGTGTGGAAAGAAGACACACACAAGGAGTCAAAATCAAAGACTGCTTTATTGCACTGGCATCTGCTTATATGGGTCCCTGGTGCTGATGTCAGGGGCCCGCGTCATCAGAGCACCGACCTTGGGTTGGCCAGCATTCCCGCCAGAGTTCCTCATCTTCCTGCCGTGCGGAGATCACCTGGGACGATGGCTGGTGTCACCACAAGGTCCGCATGTCAACACATTCGTTGGCCATTTTGTGAGCCGGTTTGCGTCTTCATGTGCAGGCCAGGACAAAGTGATCTTTAAGTTGAAAGTGATAGAAATGGCCAAGAAAACCAACAGCTGTGCTGTTGCAAGAAAATTTGATGTTTATGAGAAGTTGGTTAGAGACTGGAGGGAGAAAGAAAAGACTAATAAAAACATATCAAAAAGGCAATGTTCTTTGAGAAAAAGAATCACTTGTTGGCCAGAGTTGGAAAATCATGTTGCAGAATGGATAGGTGAACAGAGGCAAAATTGCTACATAGTCACCCAAAATAAAATATGAACTATTGAACTGCAGTGGTCTAAGTCACACCCAGACCTTAGTGATGATTTTGAGGCTACATTAGGCAGGTGCAATCGTTTCATGAACAAGAAAAATCTGGTATTACGCCAATAAACAAAAATTGCACAGAAACTACCAAATGATCTTGATCATAAAGTTGTAAGTTTTCACCAGTTTATTATATGTAACCGGCAGAAACATCAATTTGCATTGATAAATATTGGAAATATGGATGAAATCCCCATGAATTTTGACATGATAGGCAATAGAACAGGGGAATGGAAAGGTGTTAAAACTGTGCAAACCAGAAGTACAGGCCACAAATGGACCAGGTTTACTGTGGCTGACGGGACAAAGTTAAGACCCATGGTCATCTTCAAATGCAAAATTAAACTGAAAATGAAATTTCCTGCAAATATTTTTTGTAACAATTTCATGAAAAAGGATGGATGGATGAAAATGGTGTAAAACTATGGATAGATGATGTGTGGAACAAGTGGCCAGGTGGTTTACGCAAAGAACGGAGTTTGCTGGTCTGGGATACGTTTTGTAGCCACTTAATAGAGAACATTAAAAGTAGATTAACACTACATATTTCTTACATGGCAGTTATCCCGTGTGGTTTGACGTCTATATTGCAACCTCTCGATGTCTGCTTGAACAAGCCATTCAAAGACCAAGTGCATGAGGAATGGAATACATGGATGTCAAGAGCAAAATAATCGTTTACAAAAGGCAGGGCTATGCTTGCTACATCACTTGATGTGCTGTGTAACTTCATGCTCAAGGCATGGGACAAAGTTAAAATGGAGGCTGTGATAAAATTGCTTAAAAAGTCCAGTATCTCTTGTGCAATTGATGGCACGGAAGATGATTTATTGCGGGACACTGACGGCGAAGCTGAAACCGCCTCATCAGATACAGACTGGGACCCATATGATGACTGTTTAACCAGTGAGAGTATGAATGTGCTTGCCGCCATCTTACCTTCAGACAATGATAGCGAGAGTGATTTTGAAAGGTTCTAAATGTGTTCTTGTTTTCAATAAAAATCTCAATGAAAATTTGTCTCAGTCAAGTTTTATTTAGGCTTTTCAGGGGTCAAATTATATGCTGGATCAGGGCAGATTGGATTTTGAGCTGAATTTAAAGTCTCAAAAATATATCCAGCGTACAAATCAACCCCCATTTTTTGAGAGATTTTTCTGGGGTTTCATGACTCAACTTATATGGTGAAATATACAATATTTATTCTGCAGAACTGGAAGTCTACCATTCATGTAGACAGTGGTGTGAACTCCGCCCCCTCTCCTGACTTCAATAATCATCACCTTCTTCTTATTATAGTTTAGATGTCACTAATGGGAGAATCTCAAACAATGGGACACAGTTACAAGTTTAAGGAGAAACCATTTAAAATTGAGGTGAATAGTAAATTCTTCTCACAGGGGGTGAAATTATGATTTTTTTTATTCAGGTCGCTTTTGGTGGCCAGATCAGAGATATTTAACGTGTGCAATTGAAAGATCAGGGAATTTAGGGCTTTGAGATGCTGACACAGAAGAGGAGTTGAGGCTGGGGCAGATCAGCCATGATCACATTAAAGGGCTGGGCAGGCTTGGAGGGCCAATGACCTAAACCTGCTCTCATTTTCTTATATGTTTACTTTCTTATGCAAACACTGATTACCAGGCAGGTGTAGAAATTTACTGACAGAACATTTTTATTTTGAAGCTATCTTATTTGCCTTCAGATCATGTCTAGGGTAACTTTCAAAAATGGTAACAAACTCCCTATCATTAAATGTTTTTATTAAATCTTAAAAGAAAGATATGATCTGGAATGCAATGTCTGAATTCATGGGGAGTGCACATTCCAGAATAATCTCCTTCTTCAGGAAAATGGGTAGACATCTGACAAGGAAAGATTCAAGATTCCTTTATTGTCATGTAATAAAACTTGCATTAGTACACAAAATTTGCTATAGTCTGCCACAAGGCTGACAGATTCACCATCAGCAGAAACTGCTGGGCACCTCTTACAGTCAGAGAAAGAGGAAAAAAGAAAGTCCTCCCAGAGTTGCTGTGTGTTCGTGGATTCACCTCCAGCACACCTGCAGCCTCTACAGCCACACAGACTCCAGTCCAAACCATTGGCAACCTGAGCTCCAGATCCCAACCTCTGATATGATCAGCAAGCCTTCAGTGCCACTTGATACTTGGTGCCTCTTCAGCCAGTCTCCAGCAGTGTGAGCCCTTTGACTGCAGTCACCAGTAGCCTGCTGCCTGTGAGTTCTTCAGCCGTGCAGCCCCTGACTGGTTTAGTGCCATGGTCACCATCCCGTGGATCGTCTCCTCCTTCTCAAACTGGAGGCGTTCTGTGCTTCTCCTTCTCAAACGGGAGGTGCTCTCCCCGTTTTCTGCACCAGTCCTCTGCTTCCTTCTAAGGTGATATGGATGGAAGAGCCATTAATTGTTTTGCTTCTTTGTATGACAGCCTAAATGGCCTGGTTTTAATTTTGTATAAGAATGACTGAAATATGGATCTTTGAAAAGTATAGCAATATTAAAGGCAATATTGACAGTTCATGGGGTGGCACATTTTTGTTGATAAAAGCTCCAAGCAACAATTGGAAGGTCTAACAATGAAAGGAGTTCTAACCTTTGATGTCCCCTCCCATGTAGCTATATCTTCCAGACACATTCCACACTCAACATTGACTTCATATTCTGCCCCAGCAGGAGATGGCAAATGCAATATTGCAACCATTTATAGTATAGCAGCATGAAATCTGATTAATTTGGTGCAAACACCTAGAGGGACTCAATGGGTCAGGCAGCATCCATGGATCAAAATGGTCAGTCACTGTTTTAGGTTGGGACCATTTATCAAAACTGATCTCTGGCTCCATGATCAGCTCACAGATGCTGCCAGACTCTCACTGAGTCTCTCCACTTTCTCATTGTTTGCTCAAGGTTCCAGCATCAGTAGTTTCCGTGTTTCTCTCATTAACTGGGCAAATGAGTTGTTTGGAATTGTATTCTTTTCATTGAATTTAATTGAGTTTGAGCAGGTTTATTTTCACATACTGAAGTGCAATGTACTGCTCCAAAGCTCTTACTTGTTGTAGCCAAGCAAGTACATAAGGCACTCCAACTATAATTGTGTACATTAAATTACCACAATAAGCCAAGGCAGAAAAATAGATTAAAAATATGGAAGGACGGATAAATCAATATTCACAGTTACAGTTTGTGCAAGAAAACAAATGCTATTTCAGCTGTGCAGACAGATATTTTGGTGGTGCTGGGATAGTTTATCGTTAGGGTAAGGAAAGTATGGGGAGGTTCAAGGACATGATAGCTGTTGGGGGAAAAAATTGTTCTTGAACCAAAGGTGCTGAACTTCACGCTTCTGCACTTTCTGCCTGAAGTTAGCAAAGAGAAGAGATTGTGACCAGGGCCATGGGGCCCTTTATGATGTTGGCTGCTTTCCTGAGGCAGTGTCTCACAGAGATGACTTTACATGGATGGGACCTGCAGAAGGATATAGTTAAGTTAGGTGAGTGGGCAAAGGTCTGGCAGGTGGAGTACAATGTTAGTAGATGTGAGGTCATCCACTATGGTAGGAAAAATAGAAGAGCAGATTATTATTTAAATGGTGAAAAACTGCAGCATAAAACTGCAGAAGGATTTGGGAGGGCTTGTACATGAATCGCAAAAAGTTGGGTTGCAGGTACAACAGGTTATTAAGAAGACAAATGGAATGTTGGCTTTCATCGCTAGAGGAATTGAATTCAAGAGCATGGAGGTCATGCTGCAACTGTACAAGGTACTGGTGAGGCCACATCTGGAATACTGTGTGCAGTTCTGGTCTCCATACTTGAGGAAGGATATAACTGGCCTTGCAGGTAGTCCAGAGGAAGTTCACCAGGTTGATCCCAGAGATGAATGGGTTGACCCATGTCTGGGATTATACTCACTCAAATTCAGAAGAATGAGAGGTGATCTTATAGAAACATATAAAATTATGAAAAGGATAGATAAGATAGAGACAGGAAAATTATTTTCACTGTAGATGAGGCCAGAACAGCCTCAAGATTCAGGGGAGTAGATTTAAGATGGAGATGAGGAAAAACTGTTTTTCCCAGTGAGTAGAGAATCTGTGGAATTCTTTACCCAGGGAAGAGGTTGAGGCTACTTCATTAAACACATTTAAGGCTCATTTAGATAGATTTTTACATAATAAAGGATATGGGGGAAAGACAGGTCGGTGGAGTTGACTCAACGATCAGATCAGCCATGATTTTATTGAATGGTGGAGCAGGTTCAACGGGCCAGATGGCTGACTCCTGCTCCTATTTCTTATGTTCTTATGGCTAAATTTGCTATTTTCTGCAGCCTTCTTTGTTCCTGGGCCCTTGAGTTTCCAAACCAGGTCATGGTGCAGACAGTCAGTATACTTTCCACACTACAGCGCTAGAAGTTCGATAGATTATTCAATGACATGCCAGATCTCCTCAGACTTCTCAGAAAGTAGAGGTGTTTGTATGCCTTCTTCGTAGCTGCCACAATGTGCTGGCCCCAGGAGAGGTCCTCTGATACATGAACTCCCAGGAACTAACCCTCTCCACTGCTGTCCACCAATGCAGACAGGTGTGTATTTCCTTGATCTCCCCTTTCTAAATGGTGCACATGAAGCAGTATAAAGTTGACCCCCTTATGCTAATTTTTTTAATTTTGGAGGTGGGAGCTTATGTGTCTACAAGGATGAATACTGTTTAGGAATAACAAATCAATCACTTTCCATGAAGATTAAGATTGAGGTTAAATACTGACTTGGAAAAAAAATGACTCCAGTTTGAAAATGAAGAAGCCAAATGTCATTTTACTTGGCCTGGTTTCTATAGCCTTTATCTGATATTGTTCCATCTTCCCCTCATGGATTTAAATGACAAAGCACTGCAGAATAAATTAGGCAAGCAAACCACACATCAAAGCTTGCCAGGTCATTTACGGAGTTATCTGACAGCTGCTGAGTTTACCCTGCAATATCTCTGACATCGCTGAAAACTCGCTCAGTCTTGAAACTTCGACTGACTACTTCTATCCATTGATGCTGTCTGACCTGCTGAGTTCCTCCAGCAATTCTGTCTCCTCACTCTTCATTACTGATAGCCAAAGTGTGATGCCATTACAGTCACCTGAAAAGGTTTTAAAGACTGAATGGGAGAAATTGTATTAAACAACATGAAATTTTCGGGTGGCACGGATGCCTTAGCAGTTGGCGCAACACCTTTACAATGCCAACAATTGGGACTGGGGTTTGTAAGGAGTTTGCACGTTCTCCCCATGTCTACGTGGGTTTTCCCCGGGGGCTCCGATTTCCTCCCATCATTCGAAATGTACCGTTGTAGGTTAATTGGGTGTATATTAGGCGGCACAGACTCATGGGCTGAAATGGCCTGTTACTGTGCTGTATGAAGGTCTAAATAAATATCTATTTAAAAAAATAGCAATTGCACTGCTCTGTTTCCATGGCTTCTGATTGTGCCCAATCCCACATCTCCTGCTGTTGTTAAAACATTTGAGAGTGTGAGGGATTCCATTTACTGTGTGGTCTCTTTCACCACAGGTTGTACTCACCAGGACATTGTCGGTTGCACTCTGGTTTCAGAGAGAGTAAGTCATGGGGTTCAAGTCTTCAGAGCTGTATAATCATTATGTGAATTAACACACCAGTAGAGGCTCTATGAAAGAATAAAGAACAATAAGAATTCTAGTTAAACAGGGAAGTCCATACTCAGCAGGTCATGCAGCATCCTTAGGACAGACCTTTAACTTTGATGAAAGTCTCAGATCTTATGGAACACAAATACTTTACCCTTTACTTCCTAGATTCTTATAACTTTTGAGGACTTGGAAGTATAAGACAGAAGAGCAGAAATGAGGGGTAGGGCGTTCTGGAATAATTGTACATGGCCTATGGAAGACTAGATTTATTTTTGACTGTTTCTTCTACTTTAATGTTGAAACTATTTCAAACTTCATAACGTATCTAGAGCAATTAGAAATACGATGTGAAGTTTGCATAGTCTCCCCTCTGAAATGTTACAGAAAGGCACACATATCCCAATAAAAACATCAGGAACACTGGATTTCATGCCCGAGGCAGATTGCAGTCTCTTTTTCAAAGAAAATCCAGGATATGTCTGAGACTGTATACAGATGCAAGGAGGGATTGTTTGTACAGTGTTTGGCTGGATGGGTGATCAATCATCACTGAATCCGTACGTGTAACTTGGCAGGAAGCAGAGGTAAGTGTGTGTGGCAAAAGGGAGAGAAGGCAGGGCACATTTTACAGTGGGCATAGTGTGGATTATTTACTTGGGAGGTAAAGGTTGCAGCTGAGATTGCTTTTTTTGTGAGGTGAAGCCATTTATCACAGCCAGTGATTACTGCATGAGGATATCTCCCAATGTAAATAAGCAGTGTTGGCTTGGCATTGTTAGCACCTCACATCCCTTCAAGGTTACCGTAATAGTTTGGCATGTTGATGTTTTACATGCAACTGTGTGTCCTTCCAATTTTATCATCAACAGTGCAATTTCGTAAGTATAAATATGAACAGCCATCTCTAGCTCTCAAGAGCCAAGGTTTGTTTATCTGCTGGTCAGAAACTTTATTTGCACAACTTTTGTAGGCACCAGTGGGTCTGAAAGATAACCTACCCTTTATGTTGAGGGATACACTCGCTGCAACTGGCAGTAATAGTACCTGGGCTGGGATTCAAAGCTAGAACACATTTGAACGTTGTTATTTCTGTAGATGCCGTAATTTTAGCCCTTTGTTTTATAATTCCCATGGGGTTTCTTTTGAACTATTGCTGTTACATTGAGTGAAATTTGATGAGAACCTCATTTGTCCACTGGAACAATGTAGAGTTGTTGCATTGGTTATTATGCCATGTCATATTTTCTTTCTTTAACACTTATGCATGGTTCTAGCCATGACAATTATGTCAATAAATAAAATGGGTATTATTTGAACCATGCACAGCAATGAATTTGTACAGTAATTAATCAGAAATATATGGGCCAAATGTTTTTGCACAGGCATTGAGGGATGCAATAATATCTCCAGCCAAAATCAAATAATGCCGTTGATTAAAGGAACAATAATCTTGCTGTTGTCTCTGTAACTGAGTCAACTGTAAGTTACCCTGCAGATTTTGAGGAGTAAATTTTCATGGTTAATCTAATTAAACTGAATCTGAACAAATGAACCAACATGATAAATGGACATGTAAATGTACAATGATACTCAGTATGTTCAGTGGTTCTTAACATAGCATTAACTTACTGTTAAAATGACAAAGGCTAAGCTTTGACCTCATGCTATTTTATCTTCATTCTGAACTTGATCCTGCCCACAGGAGGAACGACCCATATTTCAAGGTCCAATTACGAGATTGGAAATTGGATCACAAAAAATTGTAGATGTAGAAAAAAATGAATCATCCTACTCTCTTGTGATAAAGATTCATGGGATATTTTTGAAAAATGATCACCTACAACTAATGACTAATAAGGAGTAAAATCTAGATGGACTTCTGATTATACTTGTGTAATAGCTGAGTTTTGGGGACCAATTTTCCGGGTCAAATTTGCTGCGTCTGGGGTGTCGGGAGCTGGGGTGGGTGGGTGGTCAGGGCCAAAAATAGGGGAATCAACTTTTACTCTGGATATATGGAAAATGCAAGATTTTGGGGCCAAAAAGAGGGGTTGGAGGTGTTGACTTTTACACGGATTGACTATTATATGAGTATATATGGTATACTTTTACTTTACACTACTAAATCTTGTAGAAATACTGCCTCACAGCTTCATAAATATGGATTTAACCCTGTCCTCCACTGTGTCTGTGAAGTTTGCATATTCTTCCTGTGACCATGTGAGTTTCCCCTGGTACTCCGGTTTCTTCCCGATTCCCAAAAATATGCAGGTTGGTAGATTAATAGATCACTGTAAGTTGTGCCTGGTGTACAGAGGAAGGCTGGAATCTAAGGAAATTTGATGAGAATGTGAGGAAAATTAGTTACAGGAAAAATTAGTGGAGCAACAGGATCATGTGGTGAACTTACATTGTCTTAATGAGCCAAACTATCCTCCTTGCTTGCAACAATACATGAATCTGAATGTGGTATGTAAAACAATTCGCTCCATCACACAAACCAAAAGCAAAATGAAATAGGCAATCAGCACATCTTGTTGATTTTGAGCAAATCAAAATGACAGTAAAATGTAAAGAAATCTGTCCATACCATTCATGCCAAAGGGAAATCAGAGGAACAAGGACCTTCTCACAGTTGACAAACCCACAGATAAACAGTGCAATCAGTGATGGGAATGTTATCTTCTATTCCCAAATAATCCAGTTCACCTAGGTTTGCTTTCCCTTTGTCCATCTTTCCCATTTCCAACCACATATTACCCACCCACTTCTCTATCTGGCTTTCTTCTCCTCTGACCTACTTTTGCCCATCTGGTTCCATCTGCCAATCATCCCTCCCTTATCTGATTCCAGCCTCTGTCTGTACATTCACCCTCTTCTCCCTTTAGCTGGCTCCACCTGTCTATTGGTTTTCCACCTATTACCCACTGGTGTCTATTTCTCACCTCCCCCTTCCTCCTCTTGCCTCCAACAGCCCATCATCTTCCACCTCACCTGGTTCCCCCATCACGTAGTAGCCCCTGCCTTCCTTCTCATTCTTTTGGATTGACACTCTCAGTCCTGATGTGGACAACCTTAATTTTCCCATTACCTCCACAAATGCTATTTGACCCAAGAGTTTTCTTGTATCCAGGTTACAACATCTGCAGTCTCTTATGTTTCTATAAGAATAGGACATAGAACACAGAACAGTAGAGCATGTTCCACCCACACTGACTCAGTAAATGATCCCTGCAGAACATCCTCCATTTCTGCATCTGTTATACTATCCCTGATAGCAATGCCACTCCCCTGTCTTTTACCTTCCTCCCTATCCCTTTGAAACATCTAAATCCTGGAACTTGCTCAGCCTTTCCTGTCCTCGCATCATCCAAGTTCCCATAATGGCCACAAAATAGTAATTCCGTGCTTTAAGTTCATCACTCTTATTCTTAATACTTCTTGAATTAAAGTACACACATTCCAGCTGACTGAATTTGTGCTCCCCTTCCTTGTGCCTGCCCTTCCTCACATTCATACTATATGCAGGTTACTATTTCACCAATTGCTCTGTCATCTGACAGAACCCTTTGGTTCCTATCCCCTTGCCTCGCTAGTTTAAACTCACTCCCCTCCCCCAACAGCTCTAGCAAACATGACCACAAGGATATTGCTCCCTCGCTAATTCTAGTTCAACATGTCCCTTTTGTGTAAGATAGACAAAGGAGATAAAGTAGATGTTGTATATTTGGATTTACAATAGGCCTTTGACAGGGTGCAACACACGAGGATGCTTCACAAGATGAGAGCCCATGGAATTACAAGAAAGCTACTAACATGGATAGAGCATTGGCTGATCAGCAGGCCACAGAACCTGTACTGTGTGTGTTTATGTACTACCTCATTTGGAAGGACTGTTTGGGGCCCTGAATGGTGCTGAAGGAGGAGGTGCAGGTGTAGCACTTGGTTCTAATACAGGGATAGGTATTGTACATAGGAAGCAATTAATGGAGGGGAATGGGGTTCAATTTTGTGGATCATTGGGATGTCCTCTAAGGAAGATATTAGACCATAAGCTATAGGAGCATAAGTAGGACATTTGGTCCATCGAGTCTGCTCCGTGATTTCATCATGAGCAGAATAATTTTCCCACTCAGCCCCATTCCCCTGCCTTCTTCATATAACCTTTGATACCCTGACTATTCAGATTACTATCAATCTTTGCCTTCAATACAGTACAAACAAACACTAGCCTCTTACAGCCGCCCATGGTAGCAAATACCAAATGTTCGATGTTGTGCCAACCCATATTGTTATGGGTTATATTAATATTGTTATGAATAAATATGTCTTTAAAAGAGATAGATTATGGGGGTTTAGTGTAGGTCACTTCACACACAGAGAAACACTTCACTCAATAAATCTCATTTAAAATGCAAGAGCTTTGCTGAAACCAGACATTCAGGCTCCAGTTGGCTTTACAAAAGAAAATGGAACTGCTTTGGAAAGAATTTGAAAAGCAGATGCAAATGGGAAAGTCAGTGCTCAATTGCTGATAAGATCTTTCAAAGCTTAGGTTTGGAGCCTTGGGAGACGTTTCGGCTTTTACAAGCCGAGAGAGGAAAGAACAAACAGGATTCTTCTCTGAGAGAGAGAGAGAGAGAGAGAGAGAGAGAGAGAGAGAGAGAGAGAGAGAGAGAGAGAGAGAGAGAGAGAGAGAATTCAGTTGTACAGTTCAGCAGCAGCAACTGGGACTGGAATAGGACAAGCTGGCAAGTTTGTGGAAAAAAAAACATCTGAAGACAGGTTGTGAGTTCTTAATTCAGCCTGGTCAAAGCCCTTATGGTCCATACAAGAGGAGAGGACTGGTTGTATAATGTTTCACCTGAGATAATGGAAACAGAAAAGGAACTCTGTGGTGACCTGAAAGAAAGAGGGTTTGAGTTCTGAGTTCAGCCTGTTCAAAACCCTTGTAGTCCTTTGTGATAATACAGATCTATCACCAATGTACATAGTGTTTATAGTTACTGTATCTAGACTGTGCTTACAGCGATTGGCTGAGAGCTAAGCCACGCCTATTGTCTGGGCCTTAAAGGGTTGTGTCCCTAGCCAGGTCGGATCATTCCGGACTGGTCGGCCACCTGTGAAGAGCTCCTGTCTTTTGCTAATAAAAGCCTTGGTTTGGATCAACAAGTCTTTGGTTCTTTCGACGAGCTCTTCAATTTTATTAGCAAAAAGAATTTTTTTTGAAAGGGATGGAGCTTTTAACTCGGCCAGAAAAACTTAATATTGACCCACAGTCAGCTACAGCCTTCAAAGCCTTTAAGTTCTGGCTGCTGAACTTTGAAAACTTCCTGAGATTTATTGAGGTGGAGGAGGATAACCAGCGTCTAACAGCATTGCTGTCTATGGTGTCCTTGAGAGTCTACGAGAACATCCAGGATGAGACCACTTATACCGCAGCCATAAAGGTACTGAAAGAACTGTATAATCAACCGGTGAACAGATTTCATGCCCGACTCGTGCTTGCTTCGAGGAAGCAACAGCCCGGCGAGTCCAGCAGGGTATATTTACAAGTATTAAAGGCATTGGGCAAGGACTGTAACTGTGTGGACAAAACTGCTGCCGAGATCACAAATGATCTCGTCTGGGATGCCTATATGGCCGGGCTCCGATCGAACGAAGTGAGGCTGCGCTTGCTCGAGCAAGGGGTAGAAAAACTAGAGGACGTGGCCCGGATTGCAATCACAATGGAGGATGCAGCCTTAAAGTCCACCAAGTTCTCTAGGGACTGGACCCCACGTTCTGATGTGAGTAGAGTGCCCTTCTACCCTACCACTGACGGCCTGTCGGCTGCTGCTACCCTGCCCCCTGCGAACCCAAAATGTTATTTCTGCGGGAGGGACAAACACAGCAGGTCCCAGTGCCCAGCAAGAAAAGCCAGGTGCCAGAAGTGCCTTAAAAAGGGCCACTTTGCTGCAGTCTGTAGGTCTGAAATGGCCGCCGGCAAACACAGTGCCTCGTGTGAAGCCCAACCGCCACTATCCCATTCAAACTCTTCTTCCCCAGAGCTCTCGTCCAATGAGAGTGAGGGCTCCCCTGCACAGCCACGCCTGACGTCACGGAGACGCCGAACCCGGAAGGGGCAGCCCACCCTCGCAACCATGGTGTTGGCCCGCCTCTCACCCCTGTGCGGAACACTCAACGCTACCGCCGCTGCTGCCGCCACCACAGACAGCCCCAGGGCCGACGCAACCGCTGCTGCTACCGCCGCCACAGCCACCCCCGCGGCCAACCAGGTACTCACCCTAGTGTCCATCGCTGACGACCGCCAGGGCCCGACCGCCGCGACCAACGACCTACCCACCGCCAATCACGAGCAACTACAAACCCCACTACTTACCATTCACCTGCCGACGCCGCCACAACATCACTTCCGGGAGGTCCTCCAACCTGCTCCTCGAGCATTGACTACGTCATCACATTGCGTGACGTCATCCCGTTGCGTGACGTCATCGCGCAAAACTCCCCTGTCAACTGCTTCAATAACACTAAACCAGCAATGCTCTCATCCCCTCACCAGAGCAATGGAACTGATTAAAGTGCATGGACACTTACTTGACTCTGGGTCAACTGACAGTTTTATCCAGCCAGATCTGGCCCTCCATTGGGGACTTGACATTATCCCCACTACCCAGAGGATCTCATTAGCGACGAGGTCGCACTCGACTGGGATAAAGGGGTATTGCATCGCCACGCTGGAAGTACAGGGCGTAATGGTCACCCACTTCAAATTATTCATCCTTCCCCAATTGTGTGCCCCAGTGTTGCTGGGATTAGACTTCCAGTGTCAGTTCTGAATGGTGTCCCTACACTTTGGGGGACCCCACGCCCCCCTTCTCGGTCTGCCATCGCCCCACCCCAGAAGCACCCGAGCAACCCGCCCCCATGCCCCGGGGCCAATCCTGCGGCCTTTCCACACTCCGGATTGCCCCGCCAGCACTCTTCGCAAACCTCACCCCTGGCTGGAAGCCTGTGGCCACCAAAAGTCAGCAATATAGTTACGAAAACAGGCAATTCATTAGGAGCGAGGTGTGTAGATTGCTGGATGAGGGCATCATCGAACCCAGTTCAAGCCCCTGGAGAGCCCAGGTGGTTGTTGTCAAGAACGGGGAAAAACTACGGATGGTGGTCGACTATAGCCAGACCATTAACCGCTTCACGCTCCTGGATGCGTACCCCCTGCCACGCATCACGGATGTGGTGAACCAGATCGCCCAATACCGCATTTTCTCCACTATTGACCTACGTTCGGCCTACCACCAGCTCCCGATCCGCTGTGAGGACTGACCATTCACGGCCTTTGAAGCGAATGGGCGGCTATATCAATTTCTCAGGGTACCATTCGGGGTCACGAATGGTGTCGCATCCTTCCAGCGGGAAATGGACAGGATGGTGGACCAGAATGGGCTAACCGCTACCTTCACGTATCTGGACAATATCACCATATGCGGCCACGACACGCAGGACCACGACGCCAACCTAGACAAATTTGTCTAGGCTGAACCTGACTTACAATTTGGACAAGTGTGTCTTCCGGACCACACGACTCGCTATTCTAGGTTGCGTGGTGGAGAACGGGATAGTCATGCCAGATCCTGACCGCATGTGTCCCCTAATGGACTTACCCCCCCCCCCCCCCATACCCAGAAAGCTCTCAAACACTGTCTGGGCCTTTTCTCGTATTACGCCCAATGGGTTCCACACTACGCCGACAAGGCGCGTCCTCTTATCAAGACCACCTCCTTTCCCCTCTCAACCTTAGCCACAGCGGCTTTCGATCGAATCAAATCCGACATCGCTGCTGCGACGCTGCACGCGATCGATGAGTCTGTCCCGTTTCAAGTCGAGAGCGATGCATCCAACTTCGCCCTGGCAGCCACCTTGAACCAGGCCGGTCGGCCTGTAGCCTTCTTCTCCAGAACCCTCCAGGGTCCAGAGAGTAGACACTCCTCGATCGAGAAGGAGGCCCAGGCCATAGTTGAAGGGGTGCGTCGTTGGAGACATTACCTCGCTGGGAGGCGCTTTACACTGTTGACTGATCAATGCGCGGTCTCCTTCATGTTCAGCAACACCCAGCGTGGTAAGATAAAAAACGACAAAATCGCCAGATGAAGAATCGAACTCTCAACCTTTAACTATGACATCCTGTACCGGCCTGGTAAGCTCAACGACCCGCCTGACGCACTCTCCAGGGGGACGTGCGCCAGCATACAGATGGACAGACTACAGAAACTCCATGAGGCGCTCTGTCATCCAGGGGTCACTAAGTTTGCCCACTTTGTCAAGGCGCGCAACCTACCCTACACAGTCGAGGAGATCCGCTCCATGACCCGAGCCTGTTCGGTGTGCGCTGAATGCAAGCCCCACTTCTTCCGTCCGGATAACTCCCACGTTATCAAAGCCACCCGCCTCTTCGAGCGTCTTAGTGTAGACTTTAAGGGGCCCCTACCGTCGACCAACCGTAATGCCTACATCCTTACGGCCATCGACGAGTACTCCCACTTCCCGTTCGCTGTGCCCTGCCCAGACACCACTGCTACCTCAGTGATACAGGCCCTTCACAGTATTTTCGCCATATTTGGATACCCCAATTCCATCCACAGTGACCGGGGGTCCTCATTCATGAGCGCGGAGCTGCAACAGTACCTTCTGGAGTGAGGTATCACTTAAGCAGGACCACGAGCTATAACCCACGCGGTAACGGCCACGTCGAGAGGGAGAATGCCACCATATGGAGAGCAGTTACACTGGCTCTCCGGTCTAAAGGTCTCCCCACCTCTCACTGGCAGGAGGTTCTCACTAGTGCCTTACACTCCATCCGCTCCCTCCTATGTATTGCAACAAATGCCACCCCCCACGAAAGGATGTTCCTTTTCCCGAGGAAATCCGAATCAGGAACCACTCTACCGGCATGGCTCACTGTCCCTGGCCCCGTCCTTTTGCGACGCCACGTCCGGCATTCAAAGAATGACCCTTTGGTCGACCGAGTGACTACTCCACGCGAACCCACATTACGCCTAAGTTGAGTTCCCAGACGGGCGGGAGGACACTGTTTCGGTGCGGGACCTAGCTCAGCAGCTGGTAGACCCAGCAAACCCCCCATCCCAACCTTCCCCAACTCTTTATTCCCCAGGCCCCGTGCCGCAACAGAAGGACCAACAGCACCCCAACGACCCGGGCCACCCTGCCGACAACACGACTGGGGAATTGAGCGACGGAGCAGTCGCACCCGACGAGCCCGCTGGCGACACCATCCCAGCGACCCCAATCCCGGCACCACGGCGGTCATGCCGGATGATCAGACCCCCTGACCGCTACAGTCCTTGACTTACCCCTTCCTTTCATTCTCTCCCTCGTTTTTTGTTGTTTTTTTTTCCAGGGTCAGTTCTCCAAGAAGGGGTGAATGTGATAGTACAGATCTATCACCAATGTACATCGTGTATATAGTTACTGTATCTAGACTGTGCTTACAGTGATTGGCTGAGAGCTAAGCCACGCCTATTGTCTGGGCCTTAAAGGGTTGTGTCCCTAGCCAGGTCGGATCATTCCGGACTGGTCGGCCACCTGTGAAGAGCTCCTGTCTTTTGCTAATAAAAGCCTTGGTTTGGATCAACAAGTCTTTGGTTCTTTCGACGAGCTCTATATCCTTACAAGAGGAAATGGCTGGCTTGAGTGTTTCTCCTGAAATAAGGGAAGAAAGAAGAACTCTGTGATGACCTGGAAGAAGAAGTTATCATTTGGAAAACCCATGATGGGTTAAGTTTCTTCAGCAAGACTCCGAAGTGACTAATCGGAGGAAGTCAGTTTGTATGTGTCCAATGAACAACAAATATCTCTCAAATCAACAAGAACCTTCCTGAGTGGTAACCATTTAACTTTAAGCACCAGAGCCTGGTGAAGATTCATAAATGTTAAATTCTGTGCACAGTATAAGAATTGCCTGATCCCAGTGAACTTGGAGGAGTGAGAAGTGGATTGTTGGACTATTAAAGCAAAGAACATTCCTGAATGTATACACATTACATACACGTGCACTTAGAATTAGAAGGGGGTTAAGTTAGGTTAAGTTAATAGTAGTAAGTTAAAGTTTGATCCTGTTTTTAAGTTTAAAGAAAATAAAAAGCAACTTTTGTTTAAGTAACCATTGTCTGGGTGAATTTCTATTGCTGCTCCGTTTTGGAGTCCTGGGCTCATAACAATATATTCTTTAAAAAAATACTAAACCCTTCCTACCCTGTAAGCCTTTATTTTTCTTTCATCCATGTGCTTGTCTAAGAGTCTATTAAATGTCCCCAATGTTTCAGCCTCCACCAATATCCCTGGCAAGGCTTTTCAGGCACTCACAACTCTCTGCATTAAAAAAAAACTTACCCCTGATGTCTCCCTAAACTTCCCTCCCTTCACTTTATATATTTTGTCCTCTGGAGTTTGCTATTCCTGCCCTGGGAATAAGGTGCTGGCTGTCCACCACATCTATGCCTCAATCAAATCTTCTCTCATCCTCCTACATGCCAAAGAGAAAAGTCCCAGTTCTACTAACCTTGAGTCATAAAACTTGATTTCAAATCCAAGCAGCATCCTGGTAAGTCTCCTCTGCACCATCTCCATAGCTTCCACATCCTTCTTATAATGAGGTGACCAGAACTGAACACAATCCTCTAAGTGTAGTCTTACCAGAGATTTGTAGAGTTGCAACATGACCTCTCTACTCCTGAACTCAATTCCCCTATTAATGAAGCCCAGCATTCCATAGGCCTTCTTAACTATCCTATCAGCCTATGTGGTGACCTTGAGGGGTGTACGGATTTGAAATCCAAAGTCCCTCTGTTCATCTACACTCTTAATTAAATGACCATTGACCCTGAAAGCCTTCTGGTTTGTCTGTACAAAATGCATCACATCACACTTATCTGAATTGAATTCCATCTGCCACTCTTCTGCCCAATTCTCCAACCTGTCTATATCCTCTTGTAACCTTTAACAACCTTCAGCTCCATCCACAACTCCTCTAACCTTCATGTCATCTACAAACTTACTGACCCATCCTTCTGCCTCTTCATCCAGGTCATTTATAAAAATCACAAAGAGCAGGGGTCCCAGAACAGATCCCTGCAATACTCCACTAGTCACCAACCTCCAGACAGAATACTTTCCGTCCACTACTACTCTCTGCTTTCTACTCGCAAGCCAATTTTTTATCCATGCAGCCAAGGTTCTACTGATCCCATGCCTCATGAATTTCTGGATGAGTCTCTCGTGGGGGACCTTGTTAAATCCATTGCTAAAATCCATGTAAACTGCATCTACCACCCTACCCTCATCAATTTCTTTTGTTACCTCCTCAAAAAACTCAGTTAGGCTCACGAGGCACAACCTTTCCTGTTTTTATGCGAATCTACAAGGGTCATCTATTGCAACTACCTCCTCTACATCAGGGTGACTGAACATAGACAGGAAGATTGCTTTGTGAAGCAACTTAACTCCATCCACCACAACAGGCAGGATCTTCCAGTGGTCAACCATTTTAATTATACTTTCCATTCCCATACTAACATATTTGTCTATGGCCTACTTTACTGCCAACTTAAGGCCATATACAAATTGGAAACACCACTCCAACCAGATGGAATGGACATCAACTTCTCCAAATTGCAATGACTTTTATCTTCCTTGTTTCTATTCTCTCTTGCTTTCCCTGATCCCTGTGACCAATTGCCTCCTTTGCTTTACCATGTGCCACCTACACCATAATTTCTCTCATTCCCCACCTACTTCTTCTTTTTCAATCATCTACTGACCTCTTCCTCCTCCTTAGTATCTCACATTTTTTTCCAATCCTTCCCCATCAACCTTTTCCCCCTCCCTCCTGCATTCACCTATCATCTGCCAGCTCATGCACCTCCCCTCTCCCACCAATTGTTTTTCTTCTTCTGCCTACTTTCTTATTAGTACCGATGAAGGGTTTTAGCCAGAAACATCGACTGTCTGTTGATGGATCAGTTCAGTTTGGAGAGTACAGAAGTCAAATCCTTGTGACACACAGGGGTTGGAGCCTTGTAAAAGACAGGGTTGAATTACAATAACCAGAATAGGTGCTGTTATATGTTACTCCTAGGAAAAGGGAACACAGAATAAGTAGCTTTTGAAATAAGGAAAACCACTTCACTGTCTCTTTGGAAAAGGGGACAGATTTCTACTGGGTCCCTTTTTGTATTGTCACTTCATTTAACCTTTGCCTGGTTTGTGAATTCATTGTGGAAGAAAATAACCACATTCACTGTCTCTTTGAAAAGAGGGCAGATTCTTTGTGCAGAAAACAGATTCCAAAATCTTCAGTAAAAAGAAAAAGGTTTGATCCAGGGAAGACAGGACTTGTATTCTCCTTTTCACAGGAGGTACATTGGTGGCTCAAAAGATGGTCAGTTCTATTTAAAGAATATCTCAAGACATCTCATGAAAAGAATTATGAGTAAAGAGGCCTAAAGATATAATGTTTAAAAGTGCTTTGTAATTATTTCTGAACTGAGAATTTAAGACCTTCAAGCAAGTCTAAAATGATGCTGAAATTTTAAAAATTGACTTTTCAGAGTGGGACTTCAATTTTACACACACACACTTTACATTTGTGCATAGTGGGGTAAAATTTAGAGTTTAGAGATAAATAAGAAATATTATGTTATTAATAGTTTAATAAAAACAACTATTTTGAATTTACCATTGCTGTTCCTTTGTTAGTGTTAACAAAGTTCCTTTAGTCCCAAACAAAAAAAATAAAAGGGTTGTTAGTTCGTAAAAATGCATACAATTACGATATCTTGTACTGGCCTGGGAAACTCAACGAGCCCCCAGAACCTGTGCCAGCACACAGATCGACTATTTACAAGCCATCCACAATGATCTCTGTCACTCCAGATTCACCAATTTCTTCCACTTCGTGAAAGCCCGCAACCTGCCTTACTTCATCAAAGAGATCAGGTTGATAACCAAAAAATGCCAGGTCTGCGCAGAGTGCAACCCACAATTTGACTGGCCAGACAGAGCGCAGTTGACAAAGGCCATCTGCCCCTTTGAACGCCTGAGTGTCGACTTCAAAGGATCCATCCACTCCTCAGACTGCAATGTGTACTTCCTCAATATCATTGATAAGTACTTGCATTTCCCATTCGCCATCCCCTGCTTCAACATAACAGTTGCCACAGTTATCAAGGCCCTACAGAGCCTCTTCACTTAATTTACCTTTCCCAGCTGCATTCATAGCGACTGTGGGCCCTCATTTATGAGTGATGAGCTGTGCCAGAATCTGCTGATCACAAGCTGGACTCCCAGCTACAACCTCAGCTGGAACGGGTAGGTGGAAAGGGAGAACGTTATGGTCTGGAAAGCTGTGGTCTAGGGGCCCTCCCAGTCTCCCGCTGGCAAGAGATCCTTCCAGAGGTGCTCCACTCCATCAGTTCCCTTCTCTGTATGGCCACCAATGCCACACCACATGAACGTATGTTTTCCTTTCCCAGGAAATCAGCAACAAGGACCACACTGCTGGCATGGCTGACATCCACAGGGCCGGTCCTACTTGAGAAACATGTGAGGAGTCACAAGACCGACCCACTGGTTGAAAGGGTCCACCTCCTCCATGCCAACTCCTGATATACCGAACCCTGATGGGCATTAAGACACTGTCACTGTTAGGAACCTGGCACCCTCCGGGAATCTGGAAACCACCATTGATAGCCTCACACCCCTCCTACCCCTCACCACTTACGATGCACCAGGGCCATGGCACATTCTCTTGGGCCAATAAATGACACACAGACTCACCCACTGTGCACCCACCAGCTCAACGCTGTCGACCACATACAGGTGCCCCAGATTGTCCAGGACCCCATCGCTGGGCCACAGGTACTATGATGGTCACAACGGAAAACCAAGCCACCCGAAAGAATTAATTTGTGATTGTATCACCAACACTTCACCCTGCTGTACTCTTTTAAAAAACCCATTGGCCGTCTGTACGGGTGGCTCCTCCCATAGGCTCCTGAATAAAGGTGACTGTCCCCCAGCCCCCCTCCCCCCTCAGTTTAGGACAGTCGACCAGCAGGGATGTGCCTTCGTTCTATTGCTAATAAAAACCTATTAGTTTTGCTCAACTTCGGTCTTTTGAGTCATCGATGATGAATCCGACCTTTTGGAAACATAAATTTATGAAAGGAATAGATAAGATGAAAGGATAAAAGCTGTTTTCATTTATTTAGATATTTTTATTTCAAATTATACCTTTATGCATATATGTGATTATTATGCACTGTGTGATTTGTGTCTCGAGGTCCAGAGAAATGCTATTTTTTATCGTATATTGGCAGAAAGATGATAAACTTTTTGAACCAAAAAGACGAGAGCTTGGGGACAGATTTCAGCATGGCAGGGAACTAAGATTTATGGGGGAAAAAGTGTGTTACTGGAACTGAGTCCATGGCCATGATCTTGTTGAGTGGCAGAGCAGGCTCGACGGGTCAGCTGGCCAACTCCTGCTTCTATTTCTTACATTCTTATGTACAAAAATCTTACATTTACACTAATCCTACATGAAACTGAAACCTGCCACATGAAACTCAAAATATGCCACATGAAATACATACACCAAGCACTTGCATGGTGTTAGTTTCTGTTGCCATGTAGAATAGATGACCTCCCATAGATAATGCAGTATTTATTTAATTTAAATAACCTGTTTAATTTAAAAACGTTGTGCGTAATTTACAAGGGTAAATTTTGATAATTGTCCTGTGATCTAAAGGATGCCAAAAAAAAAACAACATGCAAACTGAAACTGGTGTCTCATCCATTGTTCAAACATATATACATTATTTCAAAGGATCGCTGTATTTAATTGTAGCAGCCTATATTCTGCTTTTGGTCTAATCCATGGATTAGACCAAGAGCTTCATCTCAGGATCTCTTTGGCCACAAGGAGATTGCTGATCAATAGTTTTAAAACAGATGTGTAATAACATCATACATAATTTTAAAGGAGATACTGTTTTTTTCCACAAAAAAAAATGCATTATCCATTTCCACAATCGCAGAAAAAAATGATTAACTACTGCAGAACTAAATAAAAGGTCATGTTTTACAATAAAAGACTTCACTTTTTAAACAAAAATTGAATCAGTGATTGGAAAATCAAAAACTGTTGAAAAGGGATATTGTTCTTCTTTGGCTTCGCGGACGAAGATTTATGGAGGGGGTAAATGTCCACGTCAGCTGCAGGCTCGTTTGTGGCTGACAAGTCTGATGCGGGACAGGCAGACACGGTTGCAGCGGTTGCAGGGGAAAATTGGTTGGTTGGGGTTGGGTGTTGGGTTTTTCCTTCTTTATTGTAGTCTTCAAATAATTAGTGTATTTTTGATAGGCTAACACTGACAATCGTTGCACCATTACATTTTTCATTTATGAAATTATTGTTTCTACATTAAAAATTATAAAATATATTAGCATGAGAAAATATTTTGTGCTGTTTGATGAACAATATCCTGTAACTGAGTAAATCATCCCAAAATATTACATTCATTTAAAATGTTATCTTTATGTATATAGAGTGATTATTACACATTGTGTATTATGTATATCATTAGCCCCTTTCACACTGGCATGTGAATCCAGTAATTAACTGCCAATCTACTGGTTCACCAGCTAGTGAGAACACTCCCGAACCAGAGGGGGGGGGGGGGACAAATCATCCTGGGGATGAATTGCCTTGGTGGGGTGTGACATTGTCAATCCAGTTTGAATTGGCAAACCGGTCGCCCAATGTGAACGGGATACCCGATATGCTGGGTCCAATTAGATGACATTCTTGCAGGAACATAAAGGAAACAAAATATAGTCTTTCAAATAACAACACTGATTTTAAAAAGGAATAGTATAAACTTTGAATGAAATTTACTAAATTTGATCAATGTAATATAATCTTTTTATTTATGTTTAATTAAAACATAATTAAGCATTATTTACCTCACAGTATAAGCCCTAAACCGACTCCAGTATCAGAAAATCATAGCGAGAATAAAACACACGCAAATAAGAGCGTGGGAAAATACATGCACAATTTAATAAAACAATTTATAAAGGATTGTAGGAAATTAGTAGCACCAATAAAACACATACGATCACAATTTGGGAAAGTTGCAGTGGGGATGAAATACACGTGTGCCCGTGCCCGCACACACACGCGCGTGCACACCCACACACACACACACACACACAACAAAGTGGGTACGTACAACAATCAAGGAGAGATAGAGTGAGAAAAAGAGAGAGAGAAAGAGAATTCATTATGCATGGACACCACCATATGAACATTAGTAACCATGGTGCAGAATCTGATCCCTTTTTCTATTGTATGAAGACCTTGTTCTGCCAACATTTTGGTGCAATATAATGTGCAATGGTCATGCTATGTTGAAAGAAAGTCTACTTTGCATTTAAAAACTTTCCTTTGAAGGCGCCATGTCCCAATGTGCCTTGGCATAATGAAAGGGCTGTATGCACGGAGCATTCATTGGGGAGTTCCTCTGCCACATGGAATTTTAGGAGGGCCGGTCCGCCATTGCTTGATGTGTCCCTCAGAACGTAACCGCTGGAGGATAGGCACTGCTTTGCTCTGTGCTACCAGGTAGGCAGTGTAAAAGGGCTCACAGAACCATTTTTTTCTTGGTCCAGTGTGAACAGCGTTACGGGTTTTCCTAAACAATTTGTTCACCCGCCAATTTAGTGGTTTGCCAATGAGAAAGTGGCTTGGGATGTGCACAGTTGTCCTGAGAAACACTGCTTCATCTGATTGTCTCAGTACAATCAGATGATCATAAACTTGAACTTGAATTTCTCATAGTTTAATATCTTGAATTAGATGAGATCTCAATACCGTTATCTCTCTCTCTCTCTCTCTCTACTCATTTCTGAGGTTTTAATAAAGTAATGATCAATTTTTTTCTTCCCTTTCTGGAACAATTATCATTTGTAGTGTTCTCTCACATTAACCTTCATGGAACTGTATTGTAATTTTAAATTTTACATTTCAAATTTAGCCATACACGTGGTTTCAGACCCTTCCGGCCCATGAGCCTGGGCAGCCCAAAATACCCAATTAACCTACAACTCCTGTACATTTTGAAAGGTGGAAGGAAAGTGGAGTGCCCATAGGACACTCACACGGACATTGGGAGAACATACAAACTCTTTACATACAGCGCTGGATTTGAACCTGGCTTGCTGGTGCAGTTATAGTGTTGTGCTAACCGTGCTGCCCCAGTAATTGCAATAGTGCAATTTAATCACATTAACCCATAGAAAAACACATATGAAACATGCCAGTGTTGTAGGTTAATTGGGTATAAAATGGTTGGCACAAACTCATGGGCCAAAATGGCCTGTTACTGTGCTGTATGTCTAAATTTAAAAGATTCATACCCTTCTTTCGCAAGTTTCAAACAAATAAGTTACAATGGTTTATTGAGCATTCCCACTATTCCCAGATTTATAAATTTTATGTACAAAATATATTTTAGCCGTAAATCAATGGGAGGAGCAGTGAAATTCCTTTCTGGAATTAATGAACCCATTAATAAATAATTTTCTTTGGATAAAATTTGATTCAAGATAGATTTCAGGAAAGTTATATCTGCCCCCAAAAAGACTGCGTGTTGGGTGAAAGTCTTCCTATTTGTGTCATGGTTACTTCCTTTCTGAACTAATTCAAAATCAGAACAAATCCATATTGGGCCATTGCAGTTCCACG
The DNA here is from genome assembly GCF_036971445.1 of Narcine bancroftii. Lineage (NCBI taxonomy): Eukaryota > Metazoa > Chordata > Chondrichthyes > Torpediniformes > Narcinidae > Narcine > Narcine bancroftii. The sequence goes on along the minus strand of NC_091469.1, from coordinate 447,492,015 downwards.
AGTCTACTTGAAGCTTTCAGCAGTTCATTATTAGTGCCAATGACTTGTCTAAACTATCCGTATGGCATTGGGAATCTGCATAAATCCAAACTATATCTATCTCTCTGCCTATTTTAGTATTTTAGCTAGAGTTAGACAGCACAGAATAGGCCCTCTGACTCAACTCGCCCATGCCAACCAATTTTGAATTCTGGTCTTGTTTTATATGCCTTTATTTAGTTCATATCTTTCAAAGCCATTTCTGTCCATATAACTCTCTAAATATCTTTTGAAAGTCATAATCGTGCCTGTTTTTATTGTTTCTTCTGGCTTCGAGTTCCATCATGGACCATCTTTTGACTGAAAAATGCCCTTCAAGTCCTTCTTAAATTTCTCCTCTCTCACCTTAAACCAATACCCTTTAGTTTAGTCCTACTCTGGTACTTTCTTTCCATTAGAGCAGAGGTTTTCAAACTTTTTCTTTCTACTCACAGACCACCTTAAGCAATCCCTATGCTGTAGGAGCTATGTGATTAGTAAGGGATTACTTAAGGTGGTCTGTGAGTGGGAAGGGAAGGTTGAGAACCACTGCTCCAGACCCAATTGTTACTGAAGTATTTTGCTTGTGAAAAATTGTCATTGGCCAATTTCCTTTGGAGTTATGAAACCGTGCACATAATGAGTCAATTAGGTACGTTTAAAACAGTGGTTTTCAAAGTTTTCTTTCCACTCTCATACCACTTTAAGTAATCCCTTACTAATCACAGAGCATTTATGGCATAGGGAATCCTTAAGATGGTATGTGAGTGGAAAGAAAATTTTTGAAAATCACTGCACTAGATTGGTGAATGTTTCACTGCTTCTTCCTGTTTTATAAGGATCCTGCTTGCTTTCTGCCAATTTCCACCTGCTCGCACTTACATTTCTCTTCAACTTTCTTCCTCTTACTCAAAGTTCCTGTCTCCATATCGGGAAGCAAACTAGTAACCATTATCCACACCCTCCTGTTCTCCGTCCTCTAAAGTCACCACTCCATTCTCCCACTTTCTCTGAATGTGTGGCTCCTGTTCTGACAGAGATGTCTTCTTTTTTTCCCTGCCAGTGGTTTCCTCTCTAGTTCAATTGGGCACAATCACATTTGTCCTGTTTATTGAACCTTCACTCATCCTCACTCCTCCTTCCTGAGTCTCCTCAGCCTCACTATTCTTCACACCACACCCCACACACCCCTCCACCCCCACCCCCCCCATACACCACCATCTACATTTCATGAATTTTGACACAAACTGTTGATGTTTTTGGGTCAACACCCTGCATCAATCCCTCTGCTCCCTAATCCATTGAGTACCTCCATCAGCAGTTTTTTTTTGCGAAGAACGAAAAGCATATTAGTTTTCAAAAGCAGAGAAGGTGGGGGATTAATGGATAGAAGAGATGGTCAGATAGTTTGAGACATAATGATAGCATGGCTGTTAGAAGCATGTAATGCTGCATCTGAGTGTTTCTGGGACCAACTCCACAGTCTGCTGCAGCCTTCTCAAAGAGATGGCAATGAAGTGAATTTGACATGAAAACAACACTTGACTGAGTATTGAATTAAATGGCCTCGGCAAAATTAAAATCAGGATCAGGAGAAATCCTGTAGTGACTCGAATTTTATCTACAACAAAGAAAGAGGATGCCTCCCCTGAAGAGGTTCTTGTCCTCTCGTCAAAGGATCATGTGAGAGCCTCTCTCCCACTCTCTCCCTGTGTCTATAATAACTGCTGCTCTCAGGCTCTATGATCATGTGATCTTTATATGCCTGACGGAGGGCCAAGGCCTGAAACATTGGTTTCTCTTTACTTCCTATGGATTCTGCAAATCAAGGAAGATGATTTCAATTGGTGGAATTTACAATCAAGAGACTGATTTTTTCTGAATAGTGTAGAGCTTCTCGAACGACATTAGAGCTGCACTCATTCAGGCAGGGAGGTTTTAAAATTGTCCTGTCTCCGCCTTGCATATGTGATTGCAGTGTGAACCATCTACACTGCATTTAATTGCCCAGGTTATTCTACTAGTACCTCCCAAAACAAAGATCTGTATCACCAAGAATCCAAGGGTAACAAGCACATGCAACATCACCTCTCAAATTTACACACCATCCAAAGTTGGAAATGTATCTTTGCTACTTAAGGAATGCTGCATGACTAACTAAGTTTCTCCAGCATTTTTTTTGTATCCTCCGTTACAGTCACATCTGCTCCATAGAGCCTCTGAGATGTCCTCCTTTTTAAAAGAAGCTTGGCCTCCCATCGACCACTACCAACTCAGCCCTTACTATATCTCCTTCATTTCCCACACATCTTCCTTGGTACCTCAGCCCCTAGACACAACAGGAACAGGATTCTCCTTGTCCTCACCAACCACCCCACCAGCCTCTGCATCCAACATATTATCCTCTCCAAATTCTGTCACCTACAACATAATCCCATCACCAGATACATCTTCTCTCCTCTCCGCCTTCTGCAGGGACCATTCCCTCCATGACTCCGTCCACTTATTCCTCTCCATTCATCACTCCCTTGGTACCTAACCTCGTGACTGCATGAAGTACCACACTTGAGCCCCCACCTCTTCTCTCACCACCATTCAGGGCCCCAAACAGTCCTTCCAAGTGAAGCAACACTTTTGAATGTGCAGGGGTCATCTACTCCTTGCCCTACCCCCAGACTGACAATTCTGTCCAGGGCCTCATCCACAGCCAAACAGAGGACACCCGCAAATTGGAGGACCTCATCATCCACCTGGGCACTCTCCAGCATTGAGTTCTCTTGTTTACGTTAGGCCGCTCCCCAATCTCCCTCTCTTCCCCATCCCTGTCTCTCTTTACCTGCAGCTTTCCACCCCCTCTTCATTAAGAGCGATATTCCCTCCCCTATCAACTGTTCTCTTCTGCCCTCCCATCCATATCCACTTAATACCTCTTGCCTGTGCTCCTCCCCCTGCCCCTCCCTCAACCATTTTATTCAGGCACCTGTCTGCTTTTAACTTGCACCTTGATGAAGGTCTCAGGCCCCAAATATTAGGTCTGCACTGTATCTTTATTTTTGGTTCTTCAAGAACACTTACCAAGATTCTCCTGCATTTTTGTATGAAATGTATCACTAGTCCTTGTTTTCTAAATAGTACAACTCCTGACCCAACAGTAGTTTCTTTCACCAGAAGGAATGCAATGATTCAAGGAGGCCACTCACCGTCACCAGCTCATTGCAATTAGGAATGGGCAATAAATTCTGGCCTTCTCAATGATGCCCATATCCCATAAATTATTTTTTTAAAAGTGCGCAACCTTTTGGGGTTAAATCACAAAGAGAAACTATGGTTAATTTGCCTTGTTTTTACATAGGCTATAGACAGTACTTTTCCCATTTAACACAGGGGGTGTTTGTTTTGGCAAGAAGAAAGGAAACTGGGAGCAAAATGAGACACTTAGGTTCACAATAAACATACACCTCAGAATTCATTACTGGTATTAGATTACAGATTTTGTTTTTTTAAACGTTTCTTTCTTGGCTAAAATTCAAAGTTCCAAGGTTGAAACAAGCCATGCATTAAATTAGGTGTTGCACATTTCTCAGGCTTTTATTCTTCACCTCTGGATGTGATGTTGTTTTGGTGAAACACAAAAGTGTACAGATGCTGTGATTGTGTAAAACCACACAGAGATGCTGGACTAGTTTTGCAGTGTCCATAGGAAGTAAAGATATTTACTGTACTGGAACCAATCTGTTTGCTGATACACATGCTGCCTGTCGAGCGAGGTGGGTAACACTGGGCTGATTCATTTCCTTAATACTCTTACACAAATCAAAGGTAAACTATAATTTGCATTATCATCTTGGAATAATTCAATTGCACTAACCAGCATTTGAAACTTACCGGGGGTGTAGGTTAATTGGATGTATTGGGTGCAAATTGGGCAGCACTGATTTGTCGACTGAATGGCCTGTAACTGGACTGGACTGAATGGCCTGCTATGTGTCTAAATTTAAATTAAATCTAAACAGTGTTACAATAGCATAGTTCCAAGATACAACACTGAACTAAAATGAGTCATTTTGACACACATCTCCTACCGTTGTGACAGATTATGTTATATTTTATATTATGTATAGAAATATTTTTGGAAGATAGATTGTGGAGTTTTAGATAGGTCACAAACAGATAGAAACACTTCAAAATAGATCTCATTTTAAAATGCAAGAGGTGGTGCTTACAAGTCTGCAAAGACCATAGAGTCCTGTACTGAAGATTTTCACAACGAGGTGCCAGTGAAAGGGCTCATCTCAGGAAACGGATAAGATCTCTCATGAATTGATTTTGGGAGTTAACAAGCTGCTTTGGTGGAGTGTGCTGTTTTAGGAGGGTCATGTGGTTTTGTAAGCAGAGAGAGTGAAATAGGTTTTTTAAATCTGAGTGTGACACTGAAAGAGAGAGAGAGAGAGAGACTGCTGGTTTCCTGCAGTGGCTTTTGGAATCTTGTGGAAAAACCCTATTTTGAAGACGGGTTGTGAGTTCTTAGTTCAGGCTGGTCAAAGCCCTTGCGGTCCATACAAGAGGAGATGGCTAGTTGTTTAATGTTTCATCTGAGATAAGGGAAACAGAAAAGGAACTCTGTGGTGACCTGAAAGAAAGAGGTTATCATCTGGAAAACCCTGATGGGGCAGGTTTCTTCGGGAAGACACTGAAGTGGCTGATCAGAAGAAATCAGTTTGTGGTGTTCAACGAGCAACAAACCTCTCTCTGAAACCAACAAGAACCTTCCTGAGTGGTAACCATTTAACTTTCAAGCACCAAAGCCTGGTGAAGGTTCATAAATGTGAAATTCTGTGCACAGTATAAATATTGCCTGATACCAGTGAACTTGGAGGAGTGAAAAGTGAGGTTGGACTGTGAATCAAAGAACTTTTCTGAACTTATACACACATTTCATACATGTGCGCTTAGAATTAGAAGGGGGTTAAGTTAGGTTATATTAAGTTAATAGTAATAAGTTAAAACTTGATCCTGTTTTTAATGTTTAAAGGAAATTAAAAGTAGCTTTTGTTTAAGTAACCATTTGTCTTAGTGAATTTCTATTGCTGCTGGGTTTTTGAATCCTCTGGGCCCATCAAGCCCTTAACCTGTTACGTTTTAATGCTGCTCAATGTACAGAATGTGCTTTAAATGAAAAACATGGATTTTTATTTATATCTTATCTCAAGGAGAAAATGGTGAAAGGAATATAAAATTTAGTCCTTGGGCAAAAATCTGACTGAACAAATTACCTATCAAATGCCCTCCACTAAATTAAGAATTACATTAAATAAACTATTCAGTCTGTTGTGATCCAGTAGTTGGCTCTTTTTCAGATTGTGTTGCTTATTAATGTGGTTGTGGTCTTAATTTGAAAAGTTGACATTTTGAAATAGTTCACAAAGACTGTCTCACATCTGGTTTAATGGCCACTATATCAAAAACATCATACTTTGACTATAGTTGCTTCACTCTAACCACAGACATTTGTCCTGCTGTTTGGGATATTTTATTGCAAGCTTCAATAACACGTGCATATGAAGTTTACAGCAGACTGCCATTTCATACACAGGCAGAGCGATCAATGCGTCTAGAAAGCCTAGAAAGTCTGAAGTCAGCTTCACCCACAGGTTTTGGCACAACAGTTGTTTTCATTACATTTGTCATAGGACAGTAACAACTAACAATTCCAATAAGAAACGGTAAGCTTTGTATTGCATCGATGTACATCATTCTGAAGTATCTGAAGGTTTAGCCAATTACATCAACCAGGCATTTTCAGAGACCAGCTTATTTATGAAGTATCATCACTGGGTGTAAAGGTCAATCCATTAGCAATTTCTTCATTTAAAGAACGTTTTAAAAAAAAATGCAAAGAGCTTTCTCTAAGGGAAAAAAAGTGAGCACTTCAATTACAGTGTTCACTCACTTCAAATAATTGTCAGGAGCTCCTCCTCAATTAAAAAAAAACAAACAAGCCACATTGACTGTGTCAATCTCAAGACTTCCCTCCCTCTCTACAATTCTGGAATCCTTCTGATTATGTTTTAATCTATCTACCTATTTTGGAGCTCACAGTCTGAACTCTGAGCTTTTGTCAGTACGGATATTACAATGTTAAAGTTCATCCCTCTTCCAAGACATCTCAATACTTGATTTTATCCCTATCCAATGTCTCTCTCCAGCAGTCTGCCGGTGTGCACTGATCACAACTCATTCCACTGAAGCGATTTCTTGGGTTGCAAAGAACTTTCCGATATTCTGATCATGGAAAAGATGCCTCATGTATTTCATTCCTTTTAAAGGGTTTTGGCCCGAAAGGTTGACTGATCCATTAAGTTCCTCCAGCATTTTGTGGGCTGCTTCAGTTTTCCTGCATCTGCGTTCTTTGTTTACTTTCTTACTGGTACAGTAGTTGATTGATCTTAGTGTCAATGTTTCAAGCAGATTTTTTCCCCTCTATTCACCACATCATTAACGGGCAGGTTACAAGTCGTCCAATTGCAAAAGCAATCCTCCATCGTCATCCTCTAACTTTAAAGAATGCTAGAAATATAAGGGCCAGAAAGAATCCCATTGGCCCTCTCCATGCTTCCCTCACATGCTCTTTCACTCAAATTCCATTTTATTCTCTACCTTCCTACCAACTCCTTCAGATCCTCTAGCTTGCCCACACATTAAAGTAATAGCTAACCTTAGAGGACATAAAGGTGGATCAATCCTCAGGGCCAGATGAAATATAAGTGTGTAAGGAAGATCGAAGATTTTCTTTTGATCCTGACAAAGATGCTTGAATCTTCATTGGTCACAGGTGAGGTGCCAGGTGACTGAAGAACGGTAACTGTGTCACCATTATTCAAGAAAGGTGGCAGATGGAAACCAGAGTGCTTGGAAGACGCCTGTAACAGTAGATAGAGGATGATGATGGAGGATTGCTTTTGTGATTGGGCAACTTCTAACCTGTGAAACAGGGATTGGTTCTGGGAACCTTACTTTTATCATATATGCTAATAGTTCAGATATAAATGTACGAAGTATGTTTTTTTTTAGTTACTGATGGGGTTGTTGATAGCGAAGGGATAGTTCTTAGGTTACTGAACAATTTTGATCAGCTGGTAAACTGGGGAGAAAATGGTAGATGGAATTAATTCCAATGCATGAGGTGATGCATTTTGGATGAGTTTAATAAGGATATGACATATACCATATAGCCCAAGGGAGTATTGAGGAACAACATGACCTTGGCATATGGATCCTTAAAAGTAGCTGTACAGGTAGATAATGATGAGTTTATTGTCATACACATTGTACAAAGTACATATGCACCAAAAGTCTTACTTGCTGTAGCCTAACAGGTTCTTGCAAAGAAAAACTACAGAATAAAAATAAGAAAATAGGACTAAATTTAAAAAAGGACAGCAAGTGCATAAGATTGATAGATAATAAATATTCACAATAATTCTAGTGCACAAAAAATGACTTGTAATAGTGAAAACAGTTCAGTTGTGCTGTCGGAGCAGTCCATGATTAATGTACTAAGGGGAGGTTCAATAGCTGTTTGTAAGAAATTGCTTATTGAACTTAGAGGTGCTGGTATTCAGGCTTCTGTCCAAAGGTAGCAGTGAGAAGAGGTTGCGACCAACTAACAATTCCAATAAGAACAGTAAGCTTTGTGGTCAGTGATCTTGCCTATATGCATTAACATTCATCTGAAGTATAAAGAAGATGGCAAGATTTAGCCAATTATAATTGAGTCCTTGATTATATTGGCTACCTTTCTGAGGTAGCGCCTCACATGGATGGAAGGTCAGTGTCTGTGATGGACTTCTCAATATTTGTTATCTTCTATAATCCTTCTGCATTCCTGGGATCAAAATACTAAATCAGGCTGTGATGTAGCCCATCAGTACACCTGTAGAATTTTGATAGAATATCCAACTACATGCCAAATCTGGTGGTTAAAAACAAGATAAGGTGGGAAAGCATGCCTTAATTATTAGAACATAAGAGCATGGCACAGCTTTATAAAACATTTTCGGCCACATCTGATGCATTTCTGATTGTCACATTACAGGAAAGACATAATTTTTCTGCAAAGGGTTCAGAGGAGATTCACTAGATTGGAACATTTCAGCTTTGAGGAGTGACTTGAAAGTCTGCGTTAATGTTTCCTGGAGCAGAGGAGGCTGAGAGAGATCTATTAAATCACTGAACACATAGATAGGTGGATAATAAGAAACCTTTCCTCACAATAGAGAGATCTATAATCAGAGGGCAAATGCTTACTTCTCTTCAACATAACTCCTCTATGTTTAAGAGGAGGAAGAGGTATAGAGGGAATTTGAGGAACGTATAATGGTCAGTATAGATGTGGTGGACCCAAGGGCTTGTTTCTATACTGTATGATTCTCTGATGGCCAAAAAGAAATGACCAATGAAATGAGAAAAGAAGTCAATAGATCAGCAATGTAAATCTTTACATCATCAAATATGAAATACATAAATGACAAATTATCTATTTTCTGGAAATAAAAAGATAAAAAATTGTGCTAAGATTTAAATGGACTGTTTCAATAAATAGAAAGAATAAACAGGTATACTGTTAAAAAACATTAATTCATTCATTTTGGGGAAATGACATTGCTAGCAAGGTCAGCATTTGCTGTCCATTCCACATTGGCCTGACAATTGCCCTGAGAATTGCTTGCTAGTCCCTGTCAGCCAATTGTATTGTTCTGGATCCGAGAGCCCATCTACTCTTCCGGCTTGGTCTAATCTTTAATGGCACTATTCCAGGAAAAGCAGGGGCATTGACCCAGAGCCATTATGTGATCTTTGAACCTTCCAAAGCACCTTAGAGCCAATGAAAGTTGTGCCTTCGGAGTCTTGTCACAGTTGTTATATAAGAAATGACTGTTTCCACAAAGGAGACCAGATAATCTAATCTTACAAACACAACCCTTTTTTTTTAACATTAAACAGAAGTAGAAAAGTAAGCAGGTAGCCTCTGGGGGATATGGAATAGTCCTATGTGCAATTACCACTGAGTCATTGTAATTTTGTGCCAAAACAAAGATGGTTCATCTTTCACCTTGACCCTGCCAACAACCACTGGCCAGGCTGATGAGATATTCCAGCAGAACAAAGCCAGCAACGATGTAGAGAGTGCTGGCCTTCACTTTACTTTCTGCCCAAAAATATTCTTGCTTTTCTTCTTGCAGTCACTGCTTACAACTAAACTAAATATTAATGAAAACTTATTAATGAGACTGGGGCAAAGCACAAAGACCATTAAATCATTACTGAGCTAAGCAAAACATTTTGATGCTTGGGTCTGGTTTTGCTGGTTTGTATCCTTTTGAACTTATTTATTATATTATCACCAGGCTACTGTTCATTGACTTCAGCTTGGAGATTAATATGATCATTTCTCAGAGGCTGGAGGAGAAGCTGTCCTTGCTGGGACTCAACACCCATCTCTGTAACTGGATACTGGACTTCCTAATGGAAAGACCACAGTCTGTCTGGATCGGTAGAAAACATCGAGCCCTGTCACGCTGAGAAATGGCGCACCTCAGGGCTGTGTGCTAAGTCCACTCCTGTTCATGCTACCTGATCCAGCTCCAACCATGTCATCAAGATGACACAGCAGTAGTTGGCCTCATCAACAACGGTGTTGAGTTGCGCTATAGAGAAGAGGTGGAAAATCTTCTGAAATGGTGCGAGAGTAACACCCTGAGTCTCAACGTGGGCAAAACAAAGGAGATGATCGTGGACTTCAGGAGGATCAGGAATGACCACCCTCCACTACACGTCAACAACTCTGTAGTAGAGAGTGGAGAGCACCAAGTTCCTTGGAGTTCTCTTAAACAGTTACCTAAGTGAGTTAGAGAGAGAGAGAGAGAGAGAGAGAGAGAGAGAGAGAGAGAGAGAGAGAGAGAGAGAGAGAGAGAGAGAATTCATTTCTACAGTTCAGCAGCAACAGCTGGGATTGGAACAAGGTATGTTGGCAAGCTTGTGGAAAAAACATTTTGAAGATGGGTTATGAGTTCTTAGTTCAGCCTGGTTAAAGCCCGTGTGATCCATACAAGAGAAGAGGACTGGCTGCTTAATGTTTCATTTGAAATAAGAGAAACAAAATGGAGCTCAGAGATGACCGGAAAGAAAGAGGTTATCATCTGGAAATCCCTGGTGGGGCAAGTTTCTTCAGCAAGACACTGATGTGGCTGATTAGAAGGAATCAGTTTGTGTCCAGTGAACAACAAATCTCTCTGTGATAGCCAAAAAGAGTGGCAACCATTTACTTTTCAAGCACCAAAGCCTGGTGAAATTCGTAAATGTTAAATTCCGTGCACAGTATAAGAATTGCCTGATACCAGTGAACTTGGAGGAGTGAGAAGTGAGATTGGACTGTGAATCAAATAACTTTTCTAAACTTACACACACATTACATACATGTGTGCTTAGAATTAGAAGGGGGTTAAGTTAGGTTGAGTAAGTTAATAGTGGAAAGTTAAAGTATGATCCTGTTTTCATGTTTAAAAATAATTAAAAGCAACTTTTGTTTAAGTAACCATTTGTCTTGGTGAATATCTATTGCTGCTAGATTTTTGGGACCTCTGGGCCTGTAACAGTGGCAACAACAAATCTTTAAATTCTTTATAAAACTTGGACAGAAAACCATCCTCCCCTGGAGATTTATTAGCTTATAGCAATCCCAAAGCTTTTTTCAATTTCCTCCCTAGTAAACGAGGCATCTAACCTCATCTGATCTTCTTGGCTCAATCTCGGCAGCTCAACTCCATTCAAAAAGTCATCTATTTTTGTTTGGTCCTGCAGTAATTCTGATTTATATAGCTCTGTTTAAAACTGTTTAAAAGTATTGTTAATTACTTTTGCATCATAGGATATCATATCTGCCTGGGTATAATGGAAATGCCTGGTTTGTATAGGGAGGGAAATATACAGGAGGAACAGATGACACATCCTCCTAGTAAGAGAGCCACTCCCATCTCAAACCACGCCAGACAAATTTGTGGAGTTGGAACGTGAGCCCACCTACCCACCCCTTCCCCCCCCCCCCCGATAACAACAGGGGAGGTGATGGACAATACCCCGGAGACTATGGGCAGTAGAGACAATCAGGTCAAAGTGTCCCAAGCCTCCACATCAGCAGAGGGCTATTGAAAAACACATGTTGGGCATGTCTGTAAGCCCAACCCAAAATACCGGGATGAACTGGGTTGAATGTGTATAGTTTGAATGTTTCACTAATGAAATGTATATATATTTGTGGGGGATAGCTCAAGAAAGGGAATGTAGGCAGCCACTGCATCAGCTGCTCTACATCTGCTGCAATCGCATTGCAGCCACCGTATTCGCAACAGCGCACTGTGCATGCGCAAGCACCGCGATGCCACGTTAGATGAATCGAGTATTGGCAGGGAGAAGACACCACACTGTGGACTTTCTCTCTACCATGTCTAGTGTGTTTGGTTGTGCTCAATAAATTCTTTGGTTTGCTTCACCACTGACTCAACTCGTTATTAAGCAGGCAATGATGAAAAAGTAAAATCAAATTAATATCTACAGCTCCTTAAGTGGATATAAATCAAGTTGAATCACATGAAAATGATAAACTGCAGCAATGAAAAATGAAGTGATAACACTTGTACTGGATCAATCCCTTGAATGTAATAATTGTGGCAATAAACCCTTGGAGTCAAATTTATTGCAGATATGTTGAATTTTAAAAATGACATCATTATGACATCCCTTTCTATATTGTATCTTCTGCTGACATTCCTGACATTGGTGAAACTAGATATTTTATCTGTGATTCTTGGCAAGCTGGGGTGAATGCTTGAATGACGAAGCAAGTTTAGGCATTTAAGTTCCACACCAAAAGCTCAAGCTCCGTGCCACCTGCGATCAGCTTTGCTTGGAACCCAATGATAATCGAGGAAAGACCTGGCGATGCAGAATGTATGAAGGGGTGAGTCATGGAGCACTCCCAAATGGGGTGGGGTAAATTATTGATGTAACATTCCAGGTAGAGCCATCAAATAAATGGCCCAAAACACCACAACAATTTTCAAGTGTAGCTACAGTAGTATTCTGGTGAAGATGGCAACCTGTTTGCATCAATCAAGCAACAACGTAATAATAGCCAAATGACTTGCTTTAGTGATCTTCATAGAGGGATTGTCCTTTGTTTAATAAAGCCACGGGGCCCACATGGGACCCTTTACATTCGCTGGAGTTTGGGGATAGACCTTTCTTTTTAACATCTCATCCAGAGGATAGAACCCTGATAGGGCAACACTTCTACAGAATACACTGAGCATCAGCCCAGATTTTGTGTGGCGGTCATTGGAAAGGCACCTGAAACACAGATGTGGTGTTATTACACTAAAGAATCGAGGGGTTTTAAGTCTCAGCTCTCTCAAATATCCGATTGTCCTTTATAACCCTCTGGGTCTACAACAGCTCACTACTTTTATCCTCTATGTGCAGTGGTACACAAATTCCTTATGGTAATTCTTCTGGTAGACACCAGTAAAACAACTCTCAACCATTCTGTGCTGAATTGAACTAATAGACAATCAAGAAGCAGATAGCCATGGTGATTTGACTGGAAATAGAATGGCAAATACCTCAGCCATTGAGAGAAAGGATAGGCTAAAAATTATTCCAAGTACCAACAGGAAACTGTACCCCACAATCTGAATGGCGTCCTCATAGCATGTTGTTCTCATGCAGCCAACATCTCTCAAGTAATTTAGTTAATTTATGCCACATGTTATCATGATCCAATAATAAATAGGATCATGAAAAGTACTCCAGATGATGCCTAATGACTCTTGGTGATCTGGAGAAAAATACAAGCATTTGAACCTGACAGAGAACCATTGGTGCTGTGAAGCAGAATTACATTTGTTGAAGTTCATTCTTAGTAGATGCATGACACAGAACTCTGCTCTATGAGCTGTTCCCAGTCTACACATACAGACAAACTTAAACTGTTGCAGAAGAATCATTAACTTGGTGAAAGATTCAATGAGATCTGATGAAAAACTGGTAGTCTTTGAACAAGAGGAACAATTGCTGCAGAGGGGCACACCTTAAGTTGCAAAACTGTCCTGTGGGTCCCTCTGAGGCTTTGGTGATGCCATTTGCCATCACAAAGGCTCCATGAGGAGGGCATTAACATTAGCGTACAATTTCTGTTAACCCCTTTGTCCACATCTCTTTCCCTACCCCTCTGGTTCCTTTCCTCTAGCTCCTCGCCCCCTTCCCTTCCTTCTCTTATCAAATAGCTACCCTTCTTAGCCCTCCTCCCTCTTCCCTTATTCCTTCTCAGCTTATTTTCTTCTGCCCTCCCACCTGTATCTACTTTCCCGTAAGGGATGCTGGGCAATACTAGTGTCTGCCTTACAGCAGGCAAAATGCATTTTCTGTGTTATTAAATGACAATTGGTTAGTGGCATACCAATTGATTTGCAGAGTGAGAGTGCAAGACTTAGGTTAGGGGGAAGAATTTAAAAAGGACTGTTTTGCGGGTCTCATTGGGGACTGCAAAGGCAGGACTGTGAACGAGAGCAGAAGGGTTTAAAAAGCAATAGAAGAAGTATGCGTTCACATTTCTCCATTGGTTAATTAAAAAGAAGGTAAGGTCAATGAAGCAGTCATTGTGTGAGTGGCCCAGTGGGAATTTGAGGCTTTGAATTGAGAGGCTGAGGTGGAGTAGATAGTGGAAATGGCAGCCAAGACAGGGACATGCTCCTTGCAGTTTGTGTAGAAGGGCAGGTGGAAAGAGAAAACTTGAAGACACTGTGATGAGTTTCAATGGAATGGGAATGCAAAGCCAAAAGTAACAAATAAAGGGCTAAAGGTTTGGTATTTAAATGCATACAGTATAAGAAATAAAGTGAATGATCTTGCGATACAGCTGCATATTGGCAGGTATGATGTTGTGGGCATCACAATCACGGCTAAAAGATGGATGTCATTGGGAGCTAAATGTCCAAGGATACACAGTGTATCAAAAGGATAGCAGGAAAGCAGAGGGGGTGGCATGCCTCTTTTGGGAAGGAACAACACTAAACCATTAGAAAGAGATGACAGAGGATCAGAACATGTAGAATCATGGGTCGAGTTAAAAAATGGCAAGAGTAAAAAGACACTGTTAGCAGTTATAGACAGACCTTCCAATAGTAGCTGTAATGTGGACAACAAATTACAACATTAAATAGAAAAGGTATGTCAGAAGGGCCATGTTAGGGTAGGCATGGGAGATTTTAACATACATGTAGATTGGGAAAGCCAGTTTGGAACTGGATCTCAAGAGAAAGATTTTGTAGAAAGCCTACGAAAAAGAAAGAGTTGGATAAGTATATGGATGGGAGGGGTATGGAGGATTATGGTCAGAGTGCTGGTAAATGGGATAAGAGAAGGGTACTTGGATCAGTGCGGACTAGAAGGGTCAAATTGGCCTGTTTCCATGCTGTAATTGTTATATGGTTATATGTTATATGAGATGGCTTTTTTAGTGCAGCTTGTTGATGAGCCCACTAGGTGATTGGCTCTAGTCTATTGGGTATTGTGTAATGCATGAGAGGTGATTAGAGAGCTTAGGGTAATAGAACCATTAGGTGGTAGTGACCACAATATGATCGAGTTCAATTTTAGATTTAACAAGGAGAAACTAACGTCAGAAGCATGGGTATTTCAGAGGAGCAAATGGGCCAAAGTAAAATGAAAGGGGGAACTAGTAGGGAAGATGGCAGAGCAGCAATGGGTGGTGCTTGTACAAAAAATGAGGAATATGCAGGATAAATACATTCCAAAAAAGAGGAAATACAGTATAAAATGGAAAAATGTCACAACTGTGGCTGACAAAAAAGTCAAAGGTAATATAAAGCAAAAAGGAGGGCTCACAAGGAAGCAAAAATTAGTGGATGGATAGCGGATTGGAAAGTTTTAAAAAACTTTCAGAAGATAACTAAAAACTCATGAGGAGGGAAAAGATGATGAAATAGGCTAGTAAATAACATCAGAGGATACAAAAATCTTCTTTAAATACTTAAAGAGTAAAAGTGAGGTGAGAGCAGATATTGGACCAGTAGCAAATATCACTGGAGAAATAATAATGGGTGACAAGGAGATGGCAGAGGAACTAAATGAGTACTTTTCATTAGTCTTCATTGTGGAAGATAGTAGTAGTGTGCCAGATGTCGTAGGGTATCAGGGAAGGGAAGTTAGTGCAGTTACTATTTGAAGGAAGAAAGTGCTCAGAAAGCTGAATGGTCTAAGTCTCCTGGACCAGATGGATTGCACCCTCAGTTCCTGAAAGAAGTAATGATAAGAGTTTTTGGAGGCATGGGTAATGATCTTTCAGGAAACCATAGATTCTGGCATGATCCCAATGGACTGGAAAATTGCACATGTCACCCAACTATTCAAGAAGGGAGGGAAGCAGCAGAAAGGAATTTATAGACCAGTCATCCTGGCATCAGAGGTTGGGAAGATGTTGGAGTCAAATTGTCAAGGATGAGGTTACAGAGTACTTGGAGGCACATGACAAGGTAGGCCAAGACCAGCATGGTTTCCTTCAGGGAAAATCTTGCTAGGCAAAATGATTGGAATTCTTTGAAGAAGAGGCAGGCGGGCTGGATAAAGGAAATGCAGCGGATGTTGAGTATTTGGATTTTGAGAAGGCCTTTGACAAGGTTCTGCACATGAGGCTACTTGACAAGATAAGAGCCCATGGTATTACAGGACATGATATTTCATTTGTTATTTCTCATAATCTAACAAAGGTAGAGCATTGGCTGATTGGCAGGAAGTAGTGTTGGAATAGAAGGATTACATTCTGGTTGGCTGCCATTTGCTGGTGGTGTTCCACAGGGGTCAGTCTTCTTTTTAAATTGTATAGTAATGATTTGGATTATGAATGAATGGCTTTGTGGCCAAGTTTGCAGATGATACAAAGATAGTTGGAGGAGCAGGTAGTGTTGAGGAAACAGGGAGGCTGATTACAAGAATGGACAGAGAAATGGCAAATGAAATATAATGTCAGAAAAAGTATGTCATGCACTTTAGTAGAAAAAATAAAGAGGAAGATTATTTTTTAAATGGGGAGAAAATTTAAAATACCCAGTGTGGTGCACTATCACAAAACATAACGTATGTTCTACAGGCTTTAATCAACATAAACTTCCACAGAGCTGGCTGTGAGAATGCTGTTGCAAGCTCTGAGACTGGCCTCAAAGGGCCGAATCTAGCTTATATCCCGGTGGGTGATTGGCAGCCAACTGGGTGGGGCATGGTCCATTCAAGTCGGCTGATTGACAGGGTGTTGCCTTGTCCTCCCGTGCAGGTACACAGGTTGACCCCTGCAGTAGGCTAGTGGTGTATCACCACATTCACCCCCTTCTTTAAAAATTATGGGGTTGGGGAGGGAATCTATCCTCCCAAATTTGGGCAAAACAGTGGGGAAAATTGGTATTTGTGTTTTTATCTGTGTAAACGTTTGGGTAAATCAACTCCTCTGCCCCCCTTAACCAAAGAGTCCCCATATACCATGTCTTCCCTCCCCCTTCCCCATACTCTCCTTCTCCCTTCACTCTTCCTTCCCCCACATTTTTATTCAGGCATCTACCTGCTTTTATTCTTGTTCCTGACAAAGAGCTCAGACCCAAAACTTTGGTTTCCCTTCACTTGTTCTGGATGCTGAGTGACCTGCAGAATTTTTCCAGCTGATTTATGTATTGCACTTGACCCCACTGTCTGTAGATTTTCTTGTTTAACTCCATGGGGAGAGTTTAGGATTCTCCCGTCAATGGACATGAGGGGGTTGGTATTGCTGATGGGCACTTTGGGAATTAAAAATTGATACCATGTAAATATTGAAATGATAGATGAATTTTCTGAATCAAATAATTGCAAATTTTAAGCACAAGTTATACTTTTGGAGAAAAAGCATCTGATGTGGATTATTCCCAATCTGACAATTTTGGACAGAATGATGATCCCTTGGAATGAACGCTGGGGTTGAGCAATATGTGCCAGACCCTGGAACAGTTTGTAGCTATTTTTATTACACAGCTGTTTTCATCTGCAGCCTGAGAGACTATTTTTCATGATCTAAGCCTGGCTCTGTTATCCCAATGGCAGTTTCTGCAAGTTTACGATTACATCCATACCTGGGACAAATGCCGAGCTCCATTACTATTTCTCCCATCATAGCTGGAGAATCATTTGGACAGGATTCTTATCCCATGACCCCATGCCAACACTTTTCATAACTTTATGGAATTGTTATAACGTAGAAGCAAACCTGTCAACACCTCCGATCTTTCAACTCCACACTGCATCTTGGTGACACCACTTGGAAATGCAGCATCAGTTTCCACATCCATCAGCGGCTAACAGCTGCCCCTCTCCTGACCCCAGCCCTGTCTCTAAGCTGTCAGACCGTTTGATGTCCAGCCACCATAAGAACAGATGTTTTCTCCGGTTACACCAGAGTCTTTGCTTTCATTTCCCCCCCCCCCCCCATCTCGGAAAAGCTGATCCATGACTATCAGCCCCATTCTCTCCCTGCCAACTGCTATCAGACTTGATCCTGATTTGAGTTTTGATCTTATCCCTTTGCTATCTCTAAAGTTGTCTATTACCTCCCTTGTAATTGTAACAGTTCTCGACTTTCCCTGTCTCAGTTCAGCTGAAAATCAGTCCTTTGCTACTCACCAACGTCACTGCTGGCTTCACATAATTTGATGCATTGCTGGCCAGCTTCTCTCTAGGTCTGCTCTCTATAAGTCCATGGTCATTCAAGTCACCACTAACCTGTTTTCCCTTCACCCCATGCAGTTGCTGTACAATGCCTCCTACTTAAAACACTGTCACATTTTAAAAATTTTCTTTGCTGGTGCTAAGTATCTTCAGATCTAGACCTCTCTATATTTCTTGTATCTTCTCCAACTCCACCATATTCTAGAATATCTCTGCTATAAAATGGGTTGACAGACTGCTAATATTTGTGTTCCTCCTCAACATCCTGATGTTATTTCTCATTGGCAAGCCACGCCTTTAGGTGCCAAGTGAAGAGGGCCTCAGGACCAAAGTGTCGGTAATATACCTTTACCTCCTATGGACGCTGTGAGACTGGCTGGGTTCTGTGTGTTTTTACTAACCCCTGCATCTCCTTCTAAACCTCTCTGCTTCTTTACTAGCAATTATCCTTCTTTGGGACCCAGGCATTTGATTAAGTACCTGATCACCTGTCCTAATATTGTTCTTTTTGGCTAGGTGTCAAATTTGGTTAATGCTCGTGGAAAGCTCCTTGGGACACTTCACTATTTTAAAAGACTGTACAAATAGAAATAACATCTGGAATAAAAATTGAGAGTGGTATAATTGACTAGCAAGTTTTTACATATGAATGAATATATAAAAGTACAATGTACAAGGCAATGGAAATCTTACGATGAAAGTTATTATCGCACAGAATCAAGGCCTGCCTTAAGAATGATTGCTGTTTGGAATAGATTTTGAGATGAAATCTTAGAATCCCCAGAATGTGAAAAAATGACTTTCTTCTTGCGCTGCTCTTTTGGGCCTTATGAGATTTTTACTTGTTTTTATTTAAAGTTCTTTCTCCAGAGTACACACAGAACAGTATCTTGTGTTAGAATACATCAACTGTCAACAGCACTAAACATCCAGATCAAATGCAGTGAACTTGTTGACTGTAGAACAGATTAATATTAACCCATAAATGCAGATGTGCTAACCAATACAGTGGCACTGCTTCAGTCACTGAAATAACAGAAATAACAAAGTTTATTTTTACAGCACCCTTAATACCATAAATCATCTTTAGGTGCTTTCCAGAAGCTTTCTGAAACAGAATTCGACAGCCTTTTAAATTACTTTAAGGACTGGCTTAGCCAAAAGGTTAGGTTTCATTGAGCATCTTATTGTAGCAGAACGAACTATTAGCTTAATTTTGCAATGTTGAACATTTTAAACAAAAAATAAACATTGAATTCAAGGCAGAAATCTGGATTTGCGAAGAGTGTCCTGAGACTGTAATTGAGTTAAGCAGGAAAGTCTGCAGACTCTATGATTCTGGTCCAATACACCCACATCTTAGGCGCTCCCCAAAGCTTTTGCAAAGGCATTCGGAGCTGGCCTGTCTGGCTTGAGCAGAGCTCCAGTATTTTAAATGAGATCTGTTTTGAAGTGTTTGTATGTGACCAACACTTAAAAATCTGCCACATTTTGTCTCCCAAAACATGTCTATATATAATATAAAACACAACATATTCTGTCACAGTAATATTATCCTTCTGACATGCCTTTCCTATTTCCAGTTGTAATTTGTAGTCCACATGCTCGATGCTGTTTGGAGGCCTTTTTATAACTGCCAATTCCTTCACTCAAACCATAAGGATTCTACCTCTTTTGATCCTACGTCCCTTCTTTTCAATGATTTGGTATTGTTGCTTACCAGTAGAGCCATGCCATCCCCTCTGCCTACCTGCAACAGCACCTAATAGCCTGAATACTCCTGAAATTGTCTGATCTTGGAGGCTAAGCAGGCTCAGGACTGGTCAGTGCTTGGAGGGGAGACCACCTAGGAACACCAGCTGCTGTAGGTTCTGTGAGGGGAGCTGGACAAAATGATAACTCTCTGTCTACCTTATAGGAGACTGAAATTAAAAGAATTTCATGCATATTACATTCTAAATGTAGTATTACATGACAATAATGGAACTTTTACCTTTACCTATCCTTCCAATTTCTTCTTTTTCTTTCTTTGGCTTGGCTTCGCGGACGAAGATTTATGGAGGGGTATGTCCACGTCTGCTGCAGGCTCGTTGGTGACTGACAAGTCCGATGCGGGACAGGCAGACACGGTTGCAGTGGTTGCAAGGGAAAATTGGCTGGTTGGGGTTGGGTGTTGGGTTTTTCCTCCTTTGTCTTTTGTCAGTGAGGTGGGCTCTGCGGTCTTCTTCAAAGGAAGTTGATGCCCGCCGAACTGTGAGGTGCCAAGATGCACGGTTGAAGGCGATATCAGCCCACTGGCGGTGGTCAATGTGGCAGGCACCAAGAGATTTCTTTAGGCAGTCCTTGTACTTCTTATTTGGTGCACGTCTGTCTCGGTGGCCAGTGGAGAGCTCGCCATATAACATGATCTTGGGAAGACGATGGTCCTCCATTCTGGAGACGTGACCCACCCAGCACAGTTGGATCCTCAGCAGCGTGGATTCGATGCTTGCAGACTCTGCCAGGTCAAGTACTTCGATGTTGGTGATGAAGTCACTCCAATGAATGTTGAGGATGGAGTGGAGACACCGCTGATGGAAGCGTTCTAGGAGCCGTAGGTGATGCTGGTAGAGGACCCATGATTCGGAGCCCAACAGGAGTGTGAGTATGACAATGGCTCTGTACACATTGATCTTTGTGTATTTCTTCAGGTGGTTGTTTTTCCAGACTCTTTTGGGTATTCTTCCAAAGGCGCTATTTGCCTTGGCGAGTCTGTTGTCTATCTCGTTGTCGATCCTTGCATCAGGTGAAATGGTGCAGCCGAGGTAGGTAAACCGGTTGACCGTTTTGAGTTCTGTGTGCCCGATGGAGATGTGGGGGGGGGGGGTGGTGGCAGGTAGTCATGGTGGGGAGCTGGCTGATGGAGGACCTCAGTTTTCTTCAGGCTGACTTCCAGGCCAAACATTTTGGCAGTTTCCGCAAAACAGGACGTCATGCACTGGAGAGCTGGCTCTGAATGGGCAACTAAAGCGGCATGGTCTGCAAAGAGTAGTTCATGGACAAGTTGCTCTTGTGTCTTGGTGTGAGCTTGCAGGTGCCTCAGATTGAAGAGACTGCCATCCGTGAGGTACCGGATGGAAACAGTGTCTTCATTGTTGAGGTCTTTCATGGCTTGTTTCAGCATCATGCTGAAGAAGATAGTGAAGAGGGTTGGTGTGAGGACGCAGCTTTGCTTTACGCCATTGTTAATGGAGAAGGGTTCGGAGAGCTCATTGCTGTATCTGACCCAACCTTGTTGGTTTTTGTGCAGTTGGATAACCACGTTGAGGAACTGGGGGGGGGGTCATCCGAGGTGCTCTAGTATTTGCCAAAGCCCTTTCCTGCTCATGGTGTTGAAGGCTTTGGTGAGGTCAACAAAGGTGATGTAGAATCCTTTGTTTTGTTCTCTGCACTTTACTTGGAGCTGTCTGAGGGCAAAGACCATGTCAGTAGTTCCTCTGTTTGCGCGAAAGCCACACTGTGATTCTGGGAGGACATTTTGGGTGACACTAGGTATTAGTCTATTAAGGAGAATCCTAGCGAAGATTTTGCCTGCAATGGAGAGCAGCATGATTCTCCTGTAGTTTGAGCAGTCTGATTTCTCGCCTTTGTTTTTGTACAGGGTGATGATGATGGCATCACGAAGGTCCTGAGGCAGCTTTCCTTGGTCCCAGCAGAGAATGCAGTTTGGTATGCAGAGTTTTGCCGCCAGCCTTCCAGACCTCTGGGGGAATTCCATCCATACCTGCTGCTTTGCCACTTTTCAGTTGTGCAATTGCCTTATATGTCTCTTCCCGGGTAAGGACATCATCCAGCTCTAGACTCAAGGGCTGTTGAGGGAGCTGGAGCAGGGCGGATTCTTGGACTGAGCGGTTGAAAAGAGATTGGAATACACTGTGTAAATTGTACGTTCAGTTCCCAATGACCTCCATCCTTTAGCCATGACTCAGTAATGACCACATCAGACCCTCCAATCTGTACCTGTATTGTTTCTCGTGCTCTGTGCATATAAGTATAATATCTTCAGACCAGTTTTTGAATGCATTGTGCTCATCATCCCTCCAGCTACAAGCTTGTCTCATCATCTGCCTGTTATCCTTGCTACACACTATTTTGATTTACTGCTGTTGTTCCCTTCTTCAGCTCTGGTTCCTGCCTCCCTGCCAAATTAGATCAAACCCTCCCAACAGCTATATTAAACCTGCCCACCAGGATATTGGTCCCCTTTGGGTTCAGGTGTAACCCATCCTTTTCGTATAGGTCATACCTTGCCCAAAAGTGATCCCAATGATGCAAGAATCTGAAGCCCTGCCCTATGCACCCAGTTTCTCAGTCACACATTTATCTGCCTCATCTCACTATTCTTGCCCTCATTAGCACATGGCACAGATAGTAACCCTAAGATTACTACCCCAGAGCTCCTACTTTTAAGCCTCCTACGTAATTCCCTGTATTCTCTCTTCCAATATCATTGGTACCAACATGTACCAAGTCTTCAGGCTGTTTTCCCTCTTCCGTTGAATGTTCTGGACCCGATTGGAAACATCCTATACCCTGGGATCAGGGAGGAAGCACATCATCCAGGTGTCTTTATCAAGTTCACAGAATTTCTTCTCTCTTCTCACTATAGAATCTCCTATCAATATTTCATGCTTCTTCATTCTCTCTGCTCATGGTTATTCTCTGTCAGGTCATTCCCCCCCAATACTATCCACAAGGATAAACTGGTTGGTGAGGGAGAAGGCCATAGAGGTGTTCTCTACCTACTCCTTGTAGCTCCTGTCTATCTCTTCCTCACACTCCCTAATAGCTCCAGTTCCTTAACACGGTCTCTAAGGAGTTGTTTCTCGGTGCTCATGGTGCAGCTGTGGGCAATGGGGAGGCTCAGAGACTCCCAGGGACCCCATGTCTGACACTGAAGACAGAGCACTAACCGTACAGTCATACAGCCTAATCTATTAACACAAAAAATTTTGAATAATTTACTGACCTTTACTAAAACCTTTGTCTCCTACCTGTTCTCGCTGAAGCCTGTTGATCCAAAGCCTTAACACTTTGACTCAGATCACTCCAACAATGATGGCTCTGCCTCATGGTTCCTCATTTTTATGGTGGTACTCCACTTGAACTCCTGGTCACCTGATCACACCTCCACCAATCGACTGGCTGCTTGCGCCACCCAACTTTTTAACACATTTTCCATTACTCAGGTCGCCTAATCGTGCCTCCACCAGGATGCAGGCTGGACGATCGATTCGTTGAGCACCTTCACTCTGTCCGTTTCAACAATGGGGACCTCCCAGTGGCCAACCATTTCAATCCCAAGCCCCATTCCCACACCAACGTGTCTGTCCACGTCCTCATGCAATAATATTCCATCTGCTCACTGGCATTAGCATCAACCTTCAGATTCTGTTAGATCCCTCCCCTGTCTCTCTCTCTTTCCCTATCCCTCTGCCTCCTTTTGTCTTCCTCCCCACTCCCTTCCCTCTCCATTCAGAGAGTTAACCCTTCCCCTATCACCCCATTTTTTTTCTTTTCTTCCCTCCAACCCATATCCACCTATGACCTCTTGCCTGCTGGCTTGTGTTCCTTCCCCTGCCCTTTCTTCCCTCTCCCTACCTTTTAATTCAAGCCTCTTCCTGTTTTCTGTTCAATAAATTGTTGATACAGTTGAAATTAAAACACCAATTTAATTTTAATAAACCAGTAGTGGCAATTTCAATAGCAGGAAACAAATAAAGTGTGCGACGCTGAACGCTCACAGTTTAACGCTGACTCAGCAGCAGGTTTAAACACATTTCAAAGTAGCAAGAACTGCATTAATGGAGAGAGAACTTACAACTTTGCCCCGTAGTTGGTCAGAGTAACAAGTGGCAGACGGGTGAACTCAACCCTCGCTGGGTTGAGACACTCCTGCATCATAGTTTTAGAATCTCTCTGCCCTGCAAAGACACACATACTTGACCCAATGATCCAGTTCTTGTGTTTGAAGTATCTGAGCATAATCCAAACACAAACAGGTCCTCTGCATGCGGATATAATGCGATGAGTTCAATGACTCATTGAGTTATATCCGAATTTGCGTTAAATCGGGGCGCATAAAATCAGGGTTTCACTAAATCTCTAATATTCATACAACAAGAAAAGAGCATAGATTTTAGAGTATGGGATTACAACGAAAAGGAAGATAAATTACCACCAAGCAAGGGCATCATTATGGGATTCATTCAGGATCCTGATGGCTGCAGGGAAGAAACTATCTTTGTCTGTTGGTGATAGCTTTCACACTCTTGTTACATGTTCCCAATGAGAGGAGGGAGAAGAGAGTGTGTCTGGGGTGCGATAGGTCTTTCAGAAGGTTGGCTGCCTTCCCCAGGCAGCAGAAGATGTAGATGGAGTCCATGGAGGGGAGGGAAGTTTGCGTTAGGTTCTGAACTGCACTCACATCCTTCTATAACTGCTTCTAGTCTTGAGCAGCATGCATCCCCTTCAAAGCTATGATGCATTCAGCAAGTCCGCTTTCAATTGTCCACCTGTAAAAAATATTTGGGGGACAATGGAGACATGAACGGCTTCTTTAGTCTTCTAAAAAAGTCAGAATCAGGATTTATTGCCATGAACAAGTCATGAAATTCAGTATTTTATGGCAGCGTCACAGTGCAAACATTCATATTATATCCACCTTATGACTATACTATAAATTTAAAAAAAAATAGTTAGGCAATGTCTTTGGTTCATTGGTTATTCAGGAATCTGATGGCAGTGGGAAGAAACTGTCCTTGCGCCACTGAGTGCTCATCCTTAGGATCTTGTACCTTTTTCCCAATGGTAGCAGAGTGAAGAGGACGAGGCCTGGGTGGTGGGGGTCCTTGAGGATAGAGGCTGCTATTTTAAGACACCATCTCATGTAGGTGTCCCCACTGGAGTGAAGTCTCTTATGTCGTAGGCCAAACTAACAACTCCATATAACCATTTACGGAGCAGAAACAGGCTATGTTGGCCTTTCGATTCCGCACCGGTTCACTGATTTTGTGCGCCCTCTTCAGGTTTTTGGAGTTTATTCTTGTTCTGAGAGTTGGTGCCTCCATACCAGGCAATGATGCAAGTAGCCAAAATGTTCTCCATGGTACACCTGTAGAAATTTACGAGAGTTTCCGGTGACAGACCGAACTTCCTCAAACACCTCACAAAGTATAGCCATTGGCGAGCCTTCTTCATGATTGCATCAACATGGAGGCTCCAGGACAGATCCTCGAAGATGTTGACTCTCAGGAATTTGAAGTTCTTGACCCTCTGCACTACTGAGCCATCGATGAGGACTGGATCATGTTCCCCTAACTTCCTTTTGAAGTCCACAATCATCTTCTTGGTTTTGCTAATGTTGAGCGCAAGGTTGTTGTCGTTACACCATTCAACAAGTTGATCAACTCCCTCCTATACTCATTGTTGGTTGTGATTCTGCCGACAACTGTGGGGCCATTGGACAACTTGTAGATAGCATTGGAATTGTGTCTGGCCACACAGTCATAGATGTATGATGAGTAGAGCAGTGGGCTAAATACTCATCCTTGGGGTGCACCCGTGTTGATGATCAGTGAGGAGGAGACGTTGTTTCCAATTTGTACTGACTGTGGTCAAGGATCCCATTGCAGAGGTAGGTACAGAGGCCTAGAGTTTGTAGCTGCTTGACCAGCACTGAGGGAATTATGGTGTTTAAGGCCGAGTAGCCATATGTATGAATTTCTGTTTTCTAGGTGATCCAGAGCTGAGTGGAGAGCCAGCGACACTGCATCTGATGGGGAGCGAATGTGACGATAGGCCAATTGCAGCAGGTCCAGATCTTTGCTTAGGTACATGTTAATTGTGGCCATGACCAGCCTTTTAAAGCATTTCATCTCAGTAGAAGTTAGTGCTGCTTGGCGATAATCATCGTGACAGCTCACACTACTCTTCTTGGTTACTGGCCTTTTGAAGCAGATGGGATGAGATTACTGCAGTCAGGCATGGTGCTCTTTTCTGACCATTTCATCACCATGTTTCTCCCAGGTCAGGTCATTGGGATATTTATTCCTAAAAATTTACAAAGCTATCTACTCCTTCCACTTCCTGCCATTATTGTGGACAATTAGTCCTAAAGACATGCTGTAACAATGGTGACTACATCAACAAGAGCAAGAGCGACAAATGGGAGAAAAGATTGCAGAAACCATAGCAGCTGATCTCTGTTGCAGGCACTCAGTGTTCTCCCCACCTTGCCTCTTCTGTAACTGCCACCGAGCCCATCTTCTCAAGAGAGAAACAGAAATATTACAGATACTGGAATCTGGAGGAACTCGATAAAGGGACCATACCCGAAATGTTGATTGACTATTTCTCCCCATGGATGCGGTCTGACCCATTGAGTTCCTCCAGTACTTTTTGTTTGCCCCATCTTTCAATACTCCAGTTGTGAGGAAGGATGTTTGACCCAAAATGTCCCCTCTCTTTCTCTTCCTACTAATGCGACATGACATGGGTATATCGAACATTCTCTGCTTTTGTTTCAGATGTTCAACATCTGCTGTTTACATTCAGTATCTATTCACACAGATCCATGCATAAGTCCATTATAATATCTGTAATATGGGCTAGCGCTAGGAGATCAGGCTGACCTGATGACTCAGTGTATGAACCAGGGAGATGTAAGCAAACAATAGTGGATGGGACAATAAGTCAAAGTTAAGTGAACCCCTGCATGATATATTAATACTCTATTAAAACATACTCCATCACAAATTCTGAAAAGTGCCCCAGAGAATTTTGCTGGTAGATTTATGTCAAAATATGATCTGGTGGTGACAGCTCAAATACTCATGCATGAAAGATGTGGGGCAGAAATGCTATCGCAGAACATAGCCTGATGATATAAGGACATTGTACAAAAGAAATATGTTTGAATGTCAAGCTATTAGGCAATTAAGATAGTTAACAGTGCTTTGTGGAACTCTGATCTTCTCTTATAAATCTGATATTGTGCAGAGCAACTTTGCAATTCTGAGGTGGCTGGACAAACCCAGTCACCCCACGGCATTCGATTCTTTTGTCTACAGACCTTTGTGAAAGCTAATCAGCTTCTGCAAACTGAGAGCAAAAGAGCTGAAGAGGCATCCTAATATCCTGGAGCATTGATCAGCTTTTCTCTGGAGTCTGACCAAAACCCAATAATTGTACTGTATGATAGTAGGGTGGAGACGGTCCGGCTACTGAGAGCTCAATCTACATTATGCTCAAATTATTAAAGGCATATCAGATGCCCTAACTGGAGTCAGAAGCTTATGCATCAGTCTCTGAGTCCCGTTGTCCTGCTTCACAGTGAGGCAAATGCTCAGCCAAAAAGGCACTCAGCTGAGCCACTTAATATTCCTCCTGCTGATTTTCCTGATCAATAGCAGGCTCTCTCCTTTACTTTCCCAAAGAGCATGTGAGCCCAGTGTCTCCAATAGCATCATTAGAATTATACACACTGTATAAAACCTAAATGTATTACAGTCCTGCTTTTACATTCACGTATCACCATCTTTACAGCAAAATAAAAGATCCTCAGTTATGAGAGATAATCAAAACCAATTGCAGTTAGTTCTCATCACAGCAATCCCTTCACCTGGCTTCATGTTGACTTGTCTTAAAAAATAATATTACCAGTGCAGTACCTTATTGTAGAAAGCAGTTTTCTTTTTTTGGGAACCACTGAAATTTTACAGGAGTCACCTGCTCATTAAAAGTCTTTTCCCTAAATTACCAAGAGATTATTGGCTTTAAAATTGTTAGTCTTTAAAATTGACAACTACATCATTAGAGAAGGGATGTTTGCTGCCTAAAAATCTTCTGAAGGACTAGTGGCTGGCTCCAAATGTGTCCTGTGGGTCTCTGGTTGCAGAAACATGAATAGCAGACAACATATAACCATATAACCGTTTACAGCACGGAAACAGGCCATGTCGGCCCTTCAAGTCCGTACCGGTTCACTTGAACAACTCCACTTGCTACTCCGCAAACTCCTGAGGAAGTAGAGGCTTTCTTCATGATGCCATTGGTGTGTCATAAAGATAAAAAATGAAAAATGGGAAAAGCTATGCTCCGGAACTATGAGAAATACAATAATGGCCATTCTCTTAAGGATTCACAGTTTTGACACAGAACTTCTACTGAAAAACAGTGAAACCTAAACAATTTTCAGAGAATACATTTAGAGTAGCACAGTGAGTGTAGTTGTTAATGCAATGCTATTACAGCACCAATGATCAGAGTTCAAATCCATCACTGTCTGTAAGGAGTCTGTACGCTCCCCCAGTGTCTGCATGGGTTTCCTCCGGGTTTTCCAGTTTCAGGCAGGGTTAGTAGGTTAATTGGTCACTTGGATGTATTTATGTGGCACAAACTCATAGACCTGAAGGGCCTGTTTCTCTGCTGTACTCAATATTAAAGAAATTTTTAAATTTAAAGTGCTTGTTAATGGTCCAATGTGGTTTGTTGCTTTGAGTGGTTTTTGCTTTTTTGGGAATTTCCTAATGAGAAGTTGAGACATTTAGACATACATACAGCATGGTAACAGGCCATTTCGACCCATGAGCCTGTGCCACCCAATTACACCCAACTGACCTACAGCCCTCGGTACATTTTGAAGGGTAGGAGGAAACCAGAGCACAAGGAAAAAACCCGTGCAGACACGTGGAGAACATACAAACTCCTGACAGATAGCACAGGATTCGAACCCTGGTCCCGGCACTGTAATAAAGTTGTGCTAAATGCTACGCTAAACATGGCGCCTGTGTGGAAGGAAAGAATTGCAGTCATTGTACAACCTGTTTTCTATTAAATAATATCAATATTAATCATTTTTTAAAGTACAAAGGAATCTTACATTGCATTGACATTCCAAACAATATGCCTTATAATTGACTTTATCTGGCCAAAAAGTTTCCAACATCAAGAGAGTGAGAATTTTCTTGCTGGTTTTAGTGTGACTCCAGACTTACAATGGACAATTATGCATTTGAAACTTCCTTTAAATGGTTCCTCCACATGCTTGTCCCTCATTTGTTCCATCCCTGCCTCTATTTCCATGCCTCGTTCAATGCCTCTCTTTCCCCACATCTCTTTTCCCCCCTCTGCTTGAGTTTCTTCCTTATATATAAGTGGTTTCTGCTAGCCCACTCCCCATTCTCCCTCTCTTCCCCATCCCTCTTCTTTGCCTCAGTTCTCCTCCCTTCCCTCTTCATTCACAAAACCATCCCCCTTCCCCTGTTTGTTGGTGTGCCCTCCCTCCCTTATCCATCAATTACCTCATGCCTGTGGGACTGTGCACCTCTCCTACCCCTTCCATCATCCCACCCCCATTTGTTTGGGTGCCTGTCTACATTTTTCTCATACCTTGATGAGGTGCTCGAGCCGGAAACATTGGTTATGTATCTTTATCTTTGCTACATAAAAGACACTGTTTGACCCATTGAGTTTCTCCAGTATTTTGTGCTTTTACTTCAATCGTGATGTCTGCAGGCTTTCGTGTTTTACTTCTGTGCCTTCTGTCTGACCTTCTGCCTGAAGAGAGCTTGAACAAGGTGACGGAGATCCTTTTCGATATTGGCTACTTTCTTGAGGCAACACCTCAAATAAATGTTTTCTATGGACAAGAGGCTAATGCTCATGATGGACAGACTGCAGCCTTCTGTACTCCTGGACACTCAAGTTTCCAAACCAAGCTGTGAGGCAACTAGTCAATAGACTTTTCACAGTACCCCTGTAGATGTTTGACAGAGTACTCGATGACATGCCAAATCTCCTCAGACTCCTTAGAAAGTGGAGATGTTGGTGTGGACATTTGATATACGAGCTCATGCAGGATTAAAGTGGACAACTTATAACTGCAAGCTGCCTCCATTGTACAAAACTGGGGCCTGAGCATTGAGTGATTGCTGGAAAATCAGCAAACTCCCATTGATGGCAGATCCCTGGAGCTACTCCAAAAAAATCACCCCTATTCTTACCAAGAACTGATTAAAAGAATGTTTATTTTATGCTGACTCCCTAATGTTGTAGACATTCGTAGAGAAAAGTACAGTGCAGGAACAAGCTCTTCAGCCCACGAATCTGCACCAAACATGATGCCCAATTTATAGTAAAACTTTGCTGCTTGCATGTAATGTGTATCCTTCTATTTCCTGAGTATTCACATGTCCTCCAGCCAGAAGAGCACCCTTCCATCTCAACATTCTGTCTTCTATGTATCCCATTGATTTCCACCTTCTAAATCAGTGAAACGAGGGACCCATCGAAAATCCATCTTGACCACATCTTCTGCCCTATCTTCATCAACCACCTTTGTTACTTCCTCAAAAAACACAATCAAAGTGATATGATCTGCCACTCACAAAATCATTCCTGTTTTGACCATACCTTTCCAAATGTGCATAAACCCTATCCCTAAGTACCTTCTCCATTGATTTGAAACAAGAAAATTTGTAGATGTTGTGATGGCTGTTAATACACAAAAATGCTGGAGAAACTGAGCAGGTCCAGCAGCATCCATAGGAGGCTAAAATATATAACCAACTTCTATGGCTTGAGCCCTTCGTTAGCTCTCCATTAGTTTTCCTACCCTTGACATGATCTATAATTTCCTGGATCATTCCTATTTCTCTTCTTGAGCACAGTCTTCTGTGATCTCTCATGTTGCCCGTGATGATGCAAAGACCCCAGCAATCTCTTCACTTCTCTCCTTCAATAATCTGGGATAGATCATATTAGGCCAAAAGAACTTACCCACTTCAATGCCCTTCAAAAGACCAAATGACACCACTTTCCTCATCTCAAAATGCCCTAATGCTTCGGCCTTCTCCACACTATGCAACATATCACTCTCCTCCATGTCCTTCTTGGTAAATGCCCATGCAAGTTACTCATTTAGTAGTTTATCCACTTCCTATGGCTCCAAATATAAATTCAGACATTGAGCTGTGGACGCTGTTAAATCTGGTCTTTGAATATTCAGCTGAAAGATGGCAACATGGGTTACCTGAACTATACTGAATTATTAGAGAAGAATGCAGTTAAAGTTATTGAAAGCAGAGTAGACCACTTGTTGATTGTGCTGGAAGTGAACTGCTTCAGCATTTTCAGGGTCTTGGTGCAAGTCATCTTATCTCTGTCGAATGTGTGGTCAATATCAGATTAAAGGTAAACTGGGGAATTGTACCCAAGTGGATGCATACTGAGAAGCTGTGATGTAGTCAGTGGCCCATGGATGTTCCCATCCTGATTATTGTTTATTTGCTTAGGCTCTTCATGGGAGCCCATGTCTGCAAGGAGATGTTAAGCAGGTGACCTACAATCTGAAGAAAAAAGTAAGTTTTACTGTCCATCAGTACCAACGAGGTATATTGTCTAGTCCCTTGTGTAGTTTCATCCTGGATCAAATTCTCCACATCTCAGCTGCAGCTACACAGGGACCAGTTCTTCAGAGGGGAGAAAGGAACAAAATAACATTTGGCTGGACCTTGAATTGAACTTTAACAATAATTTTGGGTGAATAACACTAAACCTTGTAGTGTAGATTTTACAGTTGCTGTTATAATACAGTTTCCAATAATGCAGGTAGCATAAAAGACAAATTCTTGTTTGTAATAAGAGCAATGATGGATGAGCATTTTGCAGCTATGAAGGAGATTGCTCCTTCATGTCAGTTGTTTAGAATAGACAGTAAATGAGGTCACATGGAAATGTTTTTTCTCCTCCATTAATGTCTGGGATTTCTCACATATACTTTCTGATTGTCAAAGAAGTCCTTGTCTTGGCTACAGGCCATGAGTCAAATAAAGAAATGGAGAGAAATGTATTTGCTTATATTGTACCTAATATACACTCACATTTGTCAAACATGCACCGAAGCTATAAATCGAACAACATCTCTCTGAATGTAAGTAAGGAAAGAAGATAATTATTAACTTCAGAAGAGGAGTAGAAACCAGACCCCTGTCCATGTTAATAGCGATGAAGTGGAACATCAAGTTCTTTGATGTAAACCTCTCCAATTACTTCACCTGACATGGAGCAATCAAGTTGGTACAATAGCCACAAAATTTGCTTTCAAGTACAACTGAAAACAAGGCATTAGAAAATAGTAGCCATGTACACCGTGTAGAAAGATATAAATGGAATGGTTCAGTTACCTTATTGACCACAAAAGCAGCAAGTGACCGTAAATAAACTAAAATCTTCCATCACACAAAGAATGAATGGTATGGCTGTCTCATAAAGTTATCTGCCTCATAGTTCTATCTCACAGGGAGATACAAAATGGTAAAAAGGTGTTATTTGATTTAAACTATTATTCTTATTAAATTATAATGGGAAAGGTGAATCAACTGTGGACATTTCTAATTAAATGACAATGCTAAGGTATTAGCTTTCAGATTTCAGATTTATTGTCAGAGTACAAACCTTCCTCTGCAATTGGATTCTTGACTTCCTGTTGGGGAGACATCAGGCAGTCTGGATCAGTAACAGCATCTCCAAGACCATCAGAGTGAACATGGAGCACCTACAACTCCACCACCCCCCCCACCCCCCAACCCATGGCTGAGTGCTGAGTCCACTGCTGTTCAGTCTGCTGACCTACAACTGTGCAGCTAAACACAGCTTGAACCACATCATCAAGCTCGCTGATAACACACTGTGGTGGGCCTGATCAGTGAGAGTGACGAGTCAGTGTACAAAGATGAAGTGCAGTTGCTAACAGACTGGTGCACAGCCAACAACCTGTATCTGAACATTAAAAAAAAAGAGACAGTTGTTGACTTCCAGCGGGCCTAGGGAGATCACTCTCTGCTGACCACTGATGGCTCCAACGTTGAGGTCGTCAAGAAAATCACGTTCCTTGTAGTGCACTTGATGGAGAACCTCACATTGTCCCTTAACACAAACTCCATAGCCCTGTGAAGGCTAAGGAAAGTTCATTTCCCACCCTCCACCCTCACTCCATTCTAGAGGATGTATTGAGAGCATCCTGTACAAATGCATCACCTACTGGTTTGGAAGCTACACCTCTTCGAACCGTAAGAGGATAGTGAAATCAATGGCTCTCTTCCTAGCGTGAAGGACATTTACAACTCTTGATGTATTACAGGCAAAAGGCAATAAACATTGTGAAGGACTACACACACCTCTCACATGAACTGTTCTCCCTTCCGACATCTGGTAGGAGGTACTACAGCACTTGGGCCCTTACATCCAGATTGGGGAAGAGCTTTTCCACTAAGCCATCAGACTCGTGAACTCCCAGAACATTTGGGGATTGGGAACCATGGAATGTTAATGTATAATGTTATGAGCCCAGAGGACCCAAAAACCCAGCAGCAATAGAAATTCACCAAGACAAATGAATACTTAAACAAAAGTTGCTTTAAACATGAAAATAGAATCAAACTTAAATTTATTACTAATAACTTAACCCCCTTCTAATTCTAAGTGCACGTGTACATAATGTACGTGTAAGTTCTTTGAGTCGCAGTCCAATCTCACACCTCATATTCCGCCAAGTTCACTGGTTGCAGAATTCTGTGCACAGAATTTAACATTTATGAATCTTCACCAGGCTTTGGTGCTTGAAAAGTAAATGGTTACTGCTCAGGAAGGTTCTGGTTAGTTATCAGAGAGAGATTTGTTACTTGTTGGACACCCACAACTGATTCCTTCTGATCAGCCACCTCAGTGTCTTGCTGAAAAAACTTGCCCCATCAAGGTTTTCCAGATGATAACCTCTTTCTTTTAGGTCACCACAGAGTTCCCTTTTGTTTCCCTTATTTCAAGTGAAATATTAAGCAGCCAGTCCGCTCCGCTTGTATGGACCACAAGGGCTTTGACCATGCTAAACTAAGAACTCAAAATCGGCTTCAAAATGGGATTTTTCCACAAGCTTTCCAGCTTGTCATTTTCTAGTCCCAGCTGCTGAACTGTAGAATTGAATTTTCTCTCTCTCTCTCACACACCCACACGCACACACACACACACACACACACACACACACACACACACACACACACACACACACACACACACACACACACACACACACACACACACGTGCGCAGAGAAAACCACATAACTCTTTTAGAACAGCCAACTGTACTCAGACAGACTGTGGCTCCAGACCTAATCTTCTGAGTTAGTTCATCTGTTGCTTTCCAAAACAATTATCCATTACTCTACAGGATGGCCAATTAACATCTACTTTTGAGGTCCTTATAGTCATTCTTCATTGTTTGTACAAAAGCTCCCAGAGCCTGAACTATCTGGCTTGACCAGAGCTCCAGCATTTTAAATGAGATCTGTTTTGAAGTGTTTATATCTGTATGTACCCTAAACAAAAAAAAACTTGTCACAATTTATCTCCTTTAAAACATATCTATATGTTGAACTGTAGAATTGAATTTTCATATAAAATAATATAACATAAAATAATCTGTCACAATAAGTCTTAATATTTTAAATGTGTTGAACTATTCTGGCCTATATTTATGTAAATACACTCCGTGTTCCTGGAGATACTCTATCTCGTCTTTTCTGTGCTGGCATGGTATGAATGATAAATACAGGCAACTTGACAAGATGACATCACATACAACCCTGAGATTCCTTTTTCCTGCAGGCATGGCAGGATTACTAGTACAGGTGTTTTCCGATTTAAGTCCATAATTGGGTCCGAAAAATTGGTCGTGTCTTGGAATGGATGTAAGTCAGAATTGAACCCGTGCGCGTGGAGTACCGAAATCTTAAAGCAAACTTTTTAATTACATTTTTTTCATTGTACACTTGATTTAAAAAGTTAAGTTTCCTGAGTTTGTTGATTAACCTAGTGAATCTTTTCCACATTCTGGTCCATGCTTACCTTGTTAGTCGTCGTTCCAGGGTCTCAGGACTGGGGATGGCCATCTTGATTCCTGTGCGCATGCACGAGCCTTCAGTGGGTTCAAATATTAGAGTTCAGTTGGTGCACGAATCTACTGTGCATGCACTTACCAAAGACTCCCACATTTGCACAGGAATCAAGATAGCCATGTCCATTCCCTGGATCCTGGGACGCTGACTAACACACATTTTGGCTCTTACATGCCCTGCGTCCCTGTTATAGTTTGTGAAATGCAACATAAACTGCATAAATTTTATATTTTTATATATATATATGTTTTTAAAAATTTCTTTGTATAAGTGGATGGTTGTAAATTGCATAGGTCATAAGTCGGGAACTACCTGAAATTGGTAATGCAAAAAATAAACTGTACACAGTGTAAACATGGAAACAGATAAAAGAACTGTAAACAGATAATGAATGTAAACAAATGGTGCAATACAAAGAGAACAAAAGAAAATCAATAAAGTGCAAAAGTAAGAGTTTTTAAATGAGTTCTTCATGAGTTTATTGTTGAGGAGTCTGATGGTAGAGGGGTAGCAGCTGTTCCTGAACCTGCTGGTCTTTCCTGATGACAGCAGTGAGAACAGAGCTGGGTGGTGTGGGTCTTGGATGATTGCTACTGTCCTCCAGTAGCAGTGGATGTACTCAATAGTGGGGAGGGTTTTGCTTGTGATATCCTGGGCTGTGCCCACTACCTTTTGGAGGGCATACCAGACTGTGATGCAGCTGGTCAGCACACTTTCTATCACACCTCTGTAAAAATGTGCCAGGGTTTCTGGTGTCATGCCTGGTGTCAATCCTTCACAAACTCCTAAGTAGAAGCACTGATGTGCTTTCTTCACGATGTCATAGGAAAGATCCTCTCAGATAGTGACTCCCAAGTCCTAAATTTGCTCACCCTCTCCATCTCTCATCCCCCAATGATCACTGGATTGTATATTCCTGGCTTTCCTTTCCTGAAGTCAACTATGGTGACATTGTGGGCAAGGTTGTTGTTGGCGCACCATACCACCACAAGTTTTCATTCTCCATCCTATAGGCTGAATCATCCCTTCCTTATACAACTCAGTACCGTATTGTCATCAGCAAATTCGTAGATGGTGTTATTGTCATTCTGAGCCAGACTGTCATAGGCATAGAGTGGCAGAGGATACTGACATTGAATCTCATCCTTCAAGTGAATTAGAACTTGGACCATTGACAATTATATTGATTGCGAACAAGGATTACACACTTGAATATGTGAGTTGGAAGAGGCAGTGGGTTTTTCAGTTCTCCTGAGCCTTTTCTATCATTTAATAAGGTCACAACTGATTTGATTATAACCTCAGTAAAATAGGAAAGTCTGCAGATGCTGTGATTGTAGTAAAAATGGAGTTGTCCCACCATTATTGTCTGAAGTCCTTTTTCAAAAAGTCCAAACTCAGGACCCAAAATATATTTTTTAAAACCTACCTTTTTGTTCAAATTTTACGTCACATTTCTTTTCATCTCTTCTTTTCTCATCATTCATGGTCCTTTCAGATGAAGCATAGATTTCTCCAGTATTGTACAAAACATTCAATGTTAAGGCCATGCGCAAGTCTTAAGATATCATTGCAACATTTCCGAGGCTCTTAGACAGGCACATGAAAAGGTAGTCAATGGAGGGATAGAGAACATGTGGAAGAAGGTGAAATTATTTTAAATTGGTATTATGAGACCATAAGATCATAAGATGTAGGAGCCAAAATAGACCATTCAGCCCATCGAGTCCATTCTGCCACTTCATCATGATCTATTCTCCTACTCATCCCCACTCCCTGGCCTTCTCCCCATAACCTGACTATTCCGATTATGGTCAGTGCACATATCAAAGGCCAAATGGCCTATTCCTGTGCTGTGTTGTTGAATGTTCTGTTAAAATAGAGTTATAGAGCACACTCTTCTTCTAAATTTAGTGATAAAATCAATTCCCTTCTTTACAAAATGATGGACAATTTTGTACATGTCAATAAAACGCATCCAAAATACAAATAAAATTTACCACAATCTTTTTATGTGAAGACAATGGGACTTTATTGAACAATTTTGATCTATAATTGGATGATCTTTAAACCGGACACATTGAATTGATTATTGGATATTTATCATTTGAGAACAATGTACATAAAAGTGCCATATTTTAGAAATAAACTTAAAAGTGGTCATTGTTTATCCATTTTATACAATATACAATCTAATAATATACTCTTCTAAAAATGATTTAGTGACAGTATAAACCTTTTATTACATCACGTCTATTGCAACAAAAGCAGGTAATGTTCCAACAAAGGCACATTTAAGATTTTGTGCTTGGCCTGAGGCAAGTGGCAGATTATAAAGTACTATGCTTTTGCTTTGTGAATCTGATACACATCAGATTTATACCAAAGGCTTTGATACTCCCTGACACAGACCCTCAGGAGATTGTTCTTAATAGCACTCACTGTCATTTACTCAATGCGATTTACTATCGTGTAAAATACAGCTTCTGGCTGCATCTTCTGACAAACTTACAAATTTTGTTTGATTTTTACATCTGGTTTAAAATCAGTTACTATGTTTGATGAAAACCAATCTTGCTGAAGCAGCAATAAACCATTTGGGGTGCCTTGAGGAAAGAGATTGTGAAGCATTCACAAAAAATACTTTCAACTCGCTAAAAGCAGTCTTCTGTTTAGTAACAATTAGCTTTCAATTCCAGGATTCAAAATGAGTGCATTGACCAGATGAATTCTAAAGATGACCCCAGGTCGCTCTGTAGCCAGTTTGTTAGATTGCAGCAAGAAATTATTGGATTTCTATCTCATGGAGAAAGGGGATTTAAACTGGAGCCCCTGGCCAGTCTCAACACTGAGCTCTTAGCAAACAACGTTTTTATTTATTGAGACTTGTTAGAATATTTTGTGTGTGTGTGTGTGTGTGTGTGTGTGTGTGTGTGTGTGTGTGTGTGTGTGTGTGTGTGTGTGTGTGTGTGTGTGTGTGTGTGTGTGTGTGTTCGTGTGTGTGCGTGCCAGCGCGCGCTTACATGCTCACACAGGCATATATATATTCTTCTTTCTTTGGCTTGGCTTCGCGGACGAAGATTTATGGAGGGGGTAAAAAGTCCACGTCAGCTGCAGGCTCGTTTGTGGCTGACAAGTCCGATGCGGAACAGGCAGACACGGTTGCAGCGGTTGCAGGGGAAAATTGGTTGGTTGGGGTTGGGTGTTGGGTTTTTCCTCCTTTGCCTTTTGTCAGTGAGGTGGGCTCTGCGGTCTTTTTCAAAGGAGGTTGCTGCCCGCCAAACTGTGAGGCGCCAAGATGCACGGTTTGAGGCGTTATCAGCCCACTGGCGGTGGTCAATGTGGCAGGCACCAAGAGATTTCTTTAGGCAGTCCTTGTACCTTTTCTTTGGTGCACCTCTGTCACGGTGGCCAGTGGAGAGCTCGCCATATAACACGATCTTGGGAAGACGATGGTCCTCCATTCTGGAGACGTGACCCATCCAGCGCAGCTGGATCTTCAGCAGCGTGGACTCGATGCTGTCGACCTCTGCCATCTCGAGTACTTCGACGTTAGGGATGAAAGCGCTCCAATGGATGTTGAGGATGGAGCGGAGACAACGCTGATGGAAGCGTTCTAGGAGCCGTAGGTGGTGCCGGTAGAGGACCCATGATTCGGAGCCGAACAGGAGTGTGGGTATGACAACGGCTCTGTATATGCTTATCTTTGTGAGGTTTTTCAGTTGGTTGTTTTTCCAGACTCTTTTGTGTAGTCTTCCAAAGGCGCTATTTGCCTTGGCGAGTCTGTTGTCTATCTCATTGTCGATCCTTGCATCTGATGAAATGGTGCAGCCGAGATAGGTAAACTGATTGACTGTTTTGAGTTTTGTGTGCCCGATGGAGATGTGGGGGGGCTGGTAGTCATGGTGGGGAGCTGGCTGATGGAGGACCTCAGTTTTCTTCAGGCTGACTTCCAGGCCAAACATTTTGGCAGTTTCCGCAAAGCAGGACGTCAAGCGCTGAAGAGCTGGCTCTGAATGCCCATATATATATATCTTTGGCTTGGCTTCGCGGACGAAGATTTATGGAGGGGGTAAAAAGTCCACGTCAGCTGCAGACTCGTTTGTGGCTGACAAGTCCGATGCGGGACAGGCAGACACGATTGCAGCGGTTGCAGGGGAAAATTGGTTGGTTGGGGATGGGTGTTGGGTTTTTCCTCCTTTGCCTTTTGTCAGTGAGGTAGGCTCTGCGGTCTTCTTCAAAGGAGGTTGCTGCCCGCCAAACTGTGAGGCGCCAAGATGCACGGTTTGAGGCGATATCAGCCCACTGGCGGTGGTCAATGTGGCAGGCACCAAGAGATTTCTTTAGGCAGTCCTTGTACCTTTTCTTTGGTGCACCTCTGTCACAGTGGCCAGTGGAGAGCTCGCCATATAACACGATCTTGGGAAGGCGATGGTCCTCCATTCTGGAGACGTGACCCATCCAGCGCAGCTGGATCTTCAGCAGCGTGGACTCGATGCTGTCGACCTCTGCCATCTCGAGTACTTCGACGTTAGGGATGTAAGCGCTCCAATGGATGTTGAGGATGGAGCGGAGACAACGCTGGTGGAAGCGTTCTAGGAGCCGTAGGTGGTGCCGGTAGAGGACCCATGATTCGGAGCCGAACAGGAGTGTGGGTATGACAACGGCTCTGTATACGCTTATCTTTGTGAGGTTTTTCAGTTGGTTGTTTTTCCAGACTCTTTTGTGTAGTCTTCCAAAGGCGCTATTTGCCTTGGCGAGTCTGTTGTCTATCTCATTGTCGATCCTTGCATCTGATGAAATGGTGCAGCCGAGATAGGTAAACTGGTTGACCTTTTTGAGTTTTGTGTGCCCGATGGAGATGTGGGGGGGCTGGTAATCATGGTGGGGAGCTGGCTGATGGAGGACCTCAGTTTTCTTCAGGCTGACTTCCAGGCCAAACATTTTGGCAGTTTCCGCAAAGCAGGACGTCAAGCGCTGAAGAGCTGGCTCTGAATGGGCAACTAAAGCGGCATATATATATATATATATATATATATATATATACACACACATACACACAAACAAACAAATACCATTATACTTTATGCAAATATGTAATGCAATGCGAATCAGCAGATGCAGAGAAATTTCCATCTGGGTTGCTAGATTAATTCAACATACCTAAGGTAACTCGTTCTCATTTATATTCAAGGATGTAGAGGGCAATGGTTACAGTCTAATTTCAATCAAGAGCAGTCAAAATAACCAGAGATTTAATCAGGGCAAGGGGTGGGGGTGGGGGTTGAGGGGAGGGGGGATTGTTGCATGGGAGGAGAGAGTTCTCCTGGATAATTGGTAAAACTTTCTCTAGCTCTTCCACAAGGAATTCTAATGAGGGTGGTGAATCTGTGGAATTCATTGCCACAGAGGGCAGTAGAGGCAGGTTCATTAAATATATTTAAGAGGGAATTAGATCTATTTCTTCAGTATAAGGGTATTAAAGGTTACAGAGAGAAGGCGGGGACGGGGTACTGAGCTTTAAGATCAGCCATGATCTCGTTGAATGGCGGAGCAGGCTCGAAGGGTCGAATGACCTACTCCTGCTTCTATCTTCTATGTTTCTATGTTTCTATGAATATGATGGATAGACATGAAGTTTTCAAATATTTTAAAGGCAGATAGATACTTGGTAAATGAGGGGCTGAAAGTTTATCACAGAGTATGAATCCAGGATTGAGATGACAATTAAATCCACCAGAATCTTGTTAAAATGATGGAGTAAGCTTGTGTTTTAATATTCAGAATTGGTCTTGTCTGTTAAGGTTCACTGCCACTGTAAATATGTAGTTCTGTGGAACCATTTGTTTACACACTCTAAAAACACTAGAGAGCATTCAACTATTGATGAATAGTTTGACAAAGGGCTCAGGCCCGAAACGTTGGTTATATATCTTTGCTTCCTATGGAAACTACGAAACCTGCTGAGTTTCTCCAGTGCTTTTGTGTTCTCACTGCAGTCACAGGATTTGCAGATTTTCTTGTTTCACTCAATTATTGAAATTGCCTTTGATCATTTGCTATTACCCTTGTACTTAAGTGGTGTAAGAGTTTGTTGTACTTGGAATTCAGGAGTTTCTTCCATCTGGCTTGCCTCTGCATTGTGCCGAAAAGAAGTCTGTTGTATCAACAACCCCAGCCACTTTGTGCCTCATTTAAAAACAACATAGCTCGTGAGTGATCCTAAATATTTCATTGAGCTAAAGATAGGCAATCAATTCAGTCTTACCAGTGTTATCACATGCCAAGATGATTTTCCTGAAAAGACTTGCAAGTTTTCTACCATTTAAAAAAAAATTTAGACATGCGCCATGGTAACACACCCTTCCGGCCCACAACCC
Source organism: Narcine bancroftii (assembly GCF_036971445.1). Lineage (NCBI taxonomy): Eukaryota > Metazoa > Chordata > Chondrichthyes > Torpediniformes > Narcinidae > Narcine > Narcine bancroftii. The sequence continues at coordinate 447,450,805 of NC_091469.1, read as the reverse complement.
TGTGTTGCCCAAATACACAATACAACCCTTGTACATTTTTGGAGGGTGGCAAGAAACCAGAGCTCTCAGAGAAAACCAAGCAGACACTGGGAAAATGTATAAACTTCTGCAGTCAGCAGTGAATATGAACTCGAGTTGCAACTCTGCCAGCCTCACAATCTGAATATCCCGACCTTCCTTCATCTTCAAAATGAAGAAAACTTGTGACATAAAAATAAACTGTTGGAAGAAGCTAATGAGTCAAGCAGCATCTGTGGAGGAAAAGGGATGGTCCACATTTTGCATCAGGCAGGCATGTGACAGGCCACTGGAGCTGACTGAGTGCAATTAGGGCATCAATTCCAGGGGATGGTGCTCTTTCTCCAGAAGGTAGTCAAGGTATCAGAAACATCACTGTTGGTCCATAAACCATGAAACTTGTTCTAGATCTGAGCTCTTAAATCTACAAGTGCTCATTTCCTATATTGACCAAAGGATGTTCTGGCATTTCCTTGTGAATATTTACTGTTGGGGATAGCAGAGAATATAGAACATAGAACATAACAGTACTGTACAGGCTGTTCAGCCCACAATGTTTGCTGATCCATATAAACTACTCCACATCAATCTATCCCTGGCCTCCTTCACCTCCATATCTCTCTATTTTTCTTTCATCCATAGAACTGTATAACAATAATTTAACACAGAAACAGGCCTCTTGACCCATCTGACCTATGCTAAACTAATATTCTGCCAAGTCCCATCGACCTGCAACCATTTCCATTTATGTAACTATCCAAATTTTTCTTATATGCCAAAATTGAGCCTGCATTCACCACTTAAATACATGTGCTATGTGTGTTTGCATGTTTTTTTTTACACGGAGGACCAAAGAACTCTGTTTTATCCAGTTATACTTTAGAATTTTATGGTAATAATAAACTTGAACTTGAATCACTACAACTGGCAGCTCATTCCACACTCTCACCACTGAAGAAGTTATTCCCCCAAATGTTCCCTTTAAACATTTTGCCTTTCACCTTTTACCCATGCCCTCTAGTTCTAGTCTCACCTCAGTGGAAAAAGCCTGCTTGCATTTACTCTATCTGTATCCCTCATAATTTTGTATACCTATATAGGGAGAGGACCAATGTTTTGCAATTATTAAGTGTCAGGTGCATTCTATCAAATGTTTTAGTTAATAAATTGATGGTGAAAAGTCTCTACAGAAACATTGTATTCTGCAGCTCAAAAGCTGAAGTAGAAAGGGTCTGTAGTCCTGGAATGGAGGCAATACAGGATGAACATTTCACATTTATCCTGCAAATTAGCTCCACTGCAGTGGGGAGCTTCTTAGAGGCAAGGTACACTATTGTGAGAAAGATTCGTAGAAATTTTGGGGCAATGCTAAAGCTTCACTTGATTAAGATCACAAATGATTAATTTGTTAAGGGGAATATTATCCTTTTACCTTCAATCATGCTCTCACTTGGTTCATCCTCTCTAACACTACTTCTTAGGCAGACCCTTAGTCACTTGCTTCCATTCTGATTTTATGGTTTCTGAGATGCCTTATGGGGCTGCTGTAGAAAATGCAGGCTCTTCCACACATGGGGCACAAGGTGGCTGTCAGGAAAGGTAAATGGGGACATTGAGAGACAGTGTGCTATGCCTTCCTTTTATTCATTGCCTTTGTGTGTTCCTAATTCAAGGCTAAGAGGCTACCAATACCATCTCCACTTTGATCAGACATGGGCCAGTGATTAATTGAAGTCAGTAGGGATATTGCATCACTTCAGGGAAATTCTGAACACATCCTTGAATCTTTTTCTCCATCCTTCTAGTAATCACCTCCCATGTGAATTTCAGAAGTCTGATTTTGGCCATGCATGATGTGACCTTCCCACTGAATTGTTTTGGAGCCATGATACTGGGGATGTTGGCCTTGGAGACGACACTGCCATGGGTTTGCTCATCTTTCCAGTGAATTTGGAGGAATTTGCAGAAAAAGTCCTTGCTGTGACAATAATCCATATCTTTTCTTCTTTGGCTTGGCTTCGCGGACGAAGATTTATGGAGGGGTATGTCCACGTCTGCTGCAGGCTCGTGGGTGACTGACAAGTCCGATGCGGGACAGGCAGGCACGGTTGCAGTGGTTGCAAGGAAAAATTGGTTGGTTGGGGTTGGGTGTTGGGCTTTTCCTCCTTCGTCTTTTAGAAACATAGAAACATAGAAACATAGAAGATAGGAGCAGGAGTAAGTCATTCGACCCTTCGAGCCTGCTCCACCATTCAACGAGATCATGGCTGATCTTAAAGTTCAGTACCCCGTCCCCGCCTTCTCTCCGTAACCTTTAATACCCTTATACTGAAGAAATAGATCTAATTCCCTCTTAAATATATTTAATGAACCTGCCTCTACTGCCCTCGGTGGCAATGAATTCCACAGATTCACCACCCTCTGGGTAAAGAAATTCCTTCTCATCTCGGTCCTAAATGGTTTGCCTATTATCCTCAAACCATGGCCCCGGGTCTGGACTCCCCCACCATCGGAAACATCCCATCTGCATCCACTCTGTCCAGTCCTGCCAGAAATTTATATGTCTCTATGAGATCCCCTCTCAATCTTCTAAACTCCAGCGAGTACAATCCCAATTTGCGCAATCTTTCCTCATAAGTCATTCCTGCCATTCCAGGTATCAGCCTGGTGAATCGCCTCTGCACTCCCTCCATTGCAAGAACATCCTTCCTTAGATAAGGTGACCAAAACTGCACACAATACTCCAGGTGGGTCTCACCAAGGCCCTGTACAGCTGCAGTAAGGTATCCTTGTTCCTATACTCAAACCCTCTTGATATGAAGGCCAACATACCATTTGCCTTTTTAACCGCCTGCTGTACCTGCATGATCGCCTTCAGAGACTGGTGTACAAGTACCCCTAGGTCTCTCTGCACTTCCCCATCTCTTAATCGATTGCCATTCAAATAGTAATCTGCCCTCCGGTTTGTATTACCAAAGTGGATAACCTCACATTTATCCTCATTGTAGTTCATTTGCCATGTATCTGCCCAGTCCCTCAATTTATCCAAATCACACTGGAGCTTCCTGACCCCCTCTTCCGTGCACACAACCCCTCCTAGCTTAGTGTCATCTGCAAATTTGGAGATATTACATCCAATCCCCTCATCCAGATCATTAATGTAAATTGTGAACAGCTGGGGTCCCAGTACAGATCCCTGTGGTACCCCACTGGTCACCGCCTGCCACTCAGAAAACGAGCCATTTATCCCAACTCTCTGTCTTCTACCTGCCAGCCAGTTCTCAATCCACATCAATACTTTGCCCCCAATCCCATGAGCCTTGATTTTGGAAGCTAGTCGTTTATGCGGGACCTTATCGAAGGCCTTTTGGAAGTCCAGGTACACCACATCCACTGGCTCTCCCCCATCTATTTCACCTGTCACCATCTCAAAGAATTCCAATAGATTTGTCAGTAAGGTGGGCTCTGCAGTCTTCTTCAATAATCTTACTGATTAATAAGCAAATTTTCCACCTTTTAGAACATCAAATAAAAGGTGGAAAACTTGTCCTTTCTAAACATTCCTTTGTTAAGACCTTGGGACCTCAATCTCTAATTTCTCTCCTTTTAAATCATTCTTGACTCCTTCATTCCCTATTGCATTTACCTCTTATCTTTCCTGTTTACTCATTCTTTAGTTAGTGCAGTTGGCTTTTGACATAAAGAAAGCCTAATGATGTGGCAAAGTCACTTGGCTGTGCTATTGTGTACACCAACTCCCCCTTATACAACAGCAGTTTCGAAACAAAAGCATTCTTCACATTACCCACTAATTCCTACATAAGTGATGAACTCTATGGCAGACTTGCAATTAGCTGGGATTTTCTAGTGTGGGAATGCATGGAATACAGAAGGATAAAATTCAAAGCTTTCTGAACAGCAATTTGTCAGCAGGTTTCCCTAGCGAATGATCTACTACCAATTTGATTCAGGGTTTATGAGAAAATTAACAAAATATTCCCCTTTTCTGTGCATTTTGTCTAATAATTCCTCCGCAGGCTGGTTCTACTGGAAAAGGTCTGTTTTACCCTACTCAATGCTTGGTGATTTATTGGGAAATCTTCCTTATTGGTAACTAAAGCTTAAAATCTTGGGAACAGTCATTGTAGCACAAATTAAAAATATAAAGAGATACAAGGCTGGTAAGTTCAAAATACAAACAGAAATTGACGAACAAGTTGTATTCTGATGAAAGTTTTACATGCAAAATATTGGTACAGAGCTTCATTAGCTAGGTCTTGTGAAATACAGGGCCTTCTTGACATAGATTTCCAACATGAGACAGACCAGATAAAACCTTCCTCATTCCAATGCCAAAAAGTGCTTTGACAGCTCTGTAGGCCTCATTCCTACCTCACTGACAAAAGGCAAAGGAGGAAAAACCCAACACCCAACCCCAACCAACCAATTTTCCCCTGCAGCCGCTGCAACCGTGTCTGCCTGTCCCGCATCGGACTTGTCAGCCACAAATGAGCCTGCAGCTGACGTGGACTTTTACCCCCTCCATAAATCTTCGTCCGCGAAGCCAAGCCAAAGAGAAAAGAGGCCTCATTCCATGTTTCAGCTGGCGATCAAAATTCCCATTGGCTGAATGATTCTTTCATTCAGAAATACTCAAGCTATTTAAAGTCATTATTTCACCATACTTATCACACACTAAACAATACAAAAATATGATTTAAACAAAAAACACTTGTTGTAAATTACTGACAACTTACCTAAAAAAGATCAGCACAGGAACTGGTCTATGATATATGTGTTCCAATCATGATGAAAAATTAAACCATGCCATCCGATCCCTCCTATGCACTGCTACAAATATGACCCCTCATGAATGCATGTTTTCCTTCCCCAGGAGGTCGGCGACCAGAACCACTCTGCTGCTCTGGCTCTCATCTCCGGGACCCATCCTGCTGAGGAAGTATGCGAGGGGCCATAAATGACCCGTTGGTAGAAGGGGTGCAGCTCCTCCACGCAAATCCACAATATGCTTACGTCCAGTACCCTGACGGCCATGAGGACACAGTCCTTGTCCGGGACCTGGCGCGTGCCGGAGACACCCACCTACCCCCAACCCCAACCACTACATAGGCCCCTGCAGGGACTTGGCACAGTCTATCGATGCCCCCCCGAGCACCTACGCCACATGCCCGGGACCCTTGTCCTGCCGAGCCGACCGCCATGACCTCCCCCACAGACAACCAGACCCTATCCCCTACAGCGACAGCCTTGCCCTCCCCCCCCCCACCACAAGACACCCAACCAGCAACGGAGCCGACTAGTACACCATCGGCGGAGCTGCACAGGTAACAAAGGCAGAGGAAGCCACCTGACCGGCTGAACTTCTAGGACTGGGCCTTGTTTTTTAAAGAGGGGCTGAATGTGATATGTATACATGTATACACTGCTGCTGCTCTGTACATAAGTGGCTGGCCTGCCCACTGATGACTTGACCCCATTTAATCCCTCCCCCTGTGACCTGGCCAGAAAGGTTGACTTCCCTGCCCCCTTCCATTCATTTGAGCACATGGAGTTGGGCCAGCCAAAATCTAACGCCTATTGTTCCTCACTCAGTCTTTAGAGTCATTAGGCACTTTCAGGAGGCTAAATTCCCCTCTTGAAAAGCCGCATATTCTGCCAATATGCGGCTGTCAGGAGGCCACATGAAAGCGCAGGAGGTGCCTGTGAGGCAAACTCTGTAACCCTCCTCCGGGAGGGATAATCGCTGGAGGTCACCCCCTGCACATGAATGCAGCCACCTGAAAGTGACTGCTAAGGGCATGACAGTCAGCTGGCGAGCACCTGACAGCCCCCCTCCCAGCTGCCCCTGCCCACCCTTCCCCCCCCTGCATGGGACGTCAGGGCAGGGGCAGCCGGTTGTGGGCTGTCAGCGTGGGGACATCCCTACACTGATGCCACTACCCCGCTCTCCCAACAGCCCAACCTGGGTCCCCACTCTGTGGGTGGGCCTGCGCGGGCTGTCGGTGTGGGGACATCGCGCGTGGGCTGGCCCAGCATGGGACCCCATGCCCTCTCTGCCAGCAGCCCGACATGAGTCCCCATACTGTGGGCCAGCCGGTACGGGTGGTCAGTGTGGAGACGTCCCCATACCACTGTCCAGCTCTCCCGGCGGCCCGACGTGGTTCCCGTGCTGTGGGGCAGCCGGCGCGGGCTGTTGGTGTGGGGACGTCCCGTGAGTGGCGTCTCCGCGCTGGCCGCCTACGACGTGGGGGATCGTGTTGGGCTGTTGGGGGGGCGGGTGTGGGGGCTTGTGTTGGGCTGTTGGGGGGATGAATGTGGGGGCTCGTGTCATGCTGTTGGGAGGGCGAGTGTGGGGGTTCGTGTTGTGCTGCTGGGGGAGCGGGTGTGAGGTTCATGTCGGGCTGTTGGGGGGCGGGTGAGGGCTCGTGTTGGGCTGTTGGGGGACCAGGTGTGAGGTTTGTGTCGGGCTGTTGGGAGAGTGGGGCAGCGGTGTCAGTGTGGGGAAGTCCCGCATGGGAGGTCCCCGCACTGATAGCCTGCACCAGCTGTCCCAGCTCTGACAGCCAGCCATCCCAAACCTGACAGCCCGAAGGGACAGGAGCCAGAGTGTGCTCAGAGGCGCATCCCGTGCAGCTATCCCTTCAGGTGGCCAGCACTGCCACCTGAACGGCAATTCAAAGGGCCGCTTCTGCTTCTGCAGGTGCATTCTTGGCGGAGAATGCACCTGAAGAAGCCTATTGATAGTGAGTACCAATAAGGAAAGGGAGACTCTGGTGATCTTCTAGGCCTTGACCTCTTTCTTTTAAAAGCTTCCCACTCAGGGCCAGATTAATGTAGTAGCGAAAGTAGCATATGCTACTGTGGTGAATCTCTGCTAAGCTGTCTGTCTTCCATTCAGCTAGCCTTGCTGTACTAACACTGGTTGTGCATTATCTCCACCGTTAAAGACACTCCCCTTGGGTATAATTGTGTATGCACCTATTGTCTTTCATTATTGTACCGTTAGTTTCTGCTAATAAAAGCCATGATTATTGTTTGACCACATCATCTTTGACTACTTCACCAACTGGCACTTCAGCTACGGGCCCCAGATTTTTAAGGGACCCATGTACTATGAATTATGAGAAACATTTTGTTTTCATCTTTGTTCAGCAGCTTTGAGATACCACACTGAAAATCTGTGTTAATAACCCCAATTAATGGTGATAATTGCTAAAATAAGGTTAGCGATTTTAGCCATTTATCGCCTTTAATCGGGGTTATACCACAATCTATGGGTGTGTTGTATTTTACACCTGCTGCACAATAGTTTCATTTAAAGAGATAATAAGCTAAAATCTCTAACCTTAAAGGGAAACACCATTATCCTCCCCTCGCCCAAATGCCTTGTTCCTAACCTGACCACTCACCTGCCCTCCTCCATCTAACCTGACACAACAGCAGGGGTGGAGTGCTGCTGGAGTTCACCAGAGCTCTGCTCCAGCATCTGATCAGGCCACTTTGGAGCCGCCCTGGCAGCTCGTAGCAACGGCTCAATGTGGGGGCAATGGCCTTTTTCATTTTCCTTAATCTCCCACGCAGCTGGAGACGCTCTGCCAGTGCCAGGGCCGGGGAAATGCAGAGCGGTTCCAGCTGCGTGGGGGATTATCGGTAATGAAGATGGCTATTGATCCCGCATTGAGGCAGCCTCCAGCCATTCTGGTCTATATGAGAATGTTTAGAACAGATCTTTATCTTTTTTGAGCAGAATTGTAATAATAGCTGTTGAAAAAGATTCCGCTGTTTGTATTTCTGCTGCCTTATTTACTAGCCTCATACTGATAATATGACATCATTTATTAATGTCAGATATAGATTGGTACAATACAATTTTATGTACCAATTATACCTTACACAGTTTAAAATCTGAAATTTTAGACTCGTGTTTTAGGTGTGGTATAGAGGTTGGAACATTTATACATTCAACCTGGCTATGTGTGAAAGTTAGATCCTTTTGGTATGACTTGGCAGAAATTTTGACCAAAATTATGGAAGTGGATTTTCCATTGGAACCAGAACTGCATTTATTGAGCAATCTTATGGTTATTGGCACAAAACTCTCAAAAATAGTTTGAGGATTGCACTAGTGGTAGCCAGGAGATGTAGAGCTGTTACATGGAAGTCCAACTCCCCCTACTTATTACTCCCTGGAATATGGAAATGTAAAGTTGTGCCCCCCTCAAAAAGATAACTTATAATCTTAGAAAGAAATATGACATTTGTTAAAATATTCCAACCTTATTTGAATCATACTGGCTTAAGGATATAATTAACTTTCCTGAAAAGGTTTAAATAATAGTTAGATTTATAGTGTTGAACTCTTGAAGATCAAGATATGGATATGAAAGCATGCTCAAACACCCCTTCTTTTTTGGACAATTTTTTTTAGCATTTGTGGGGGTGGTGTGAGATTTGGGGAATCTTATCAGACTCTAATTTTAAAATACTATTTATATGATGTATGTAATATGTGTGGTAGGCTCTATCAATAACTCCAAAGCCGTAGAGTGACGAATGATAGATTTTATGACGCTTTAGATGTAGCTGGTCTGATTCCAAGTGCTCGACTGAGGACAGACCTTTATACAACCTTTATTCCAGGGTCACAAGGGGAGAAGTTACTAGTTGGGGACAGGCCAGTGACTCAGTCACATATTCACATATTTTTATCATCACAAAATGTTCTCTGTGAAAAGGGGAGCACAACAGGGATTGATGGTAGGCCTTCTACTACTCTATGTTTTGGGTGAGATGACCACTTGTTTTGCAGATTATGCTAAATTAGGTGGGATTAAAAATATGGAGGAAAATGTTAAAATGGGATTAAGATTATATGGAAAAGAGTGAGTGGACAAGTATATGAAAGATGGAAAAATAATGTGTTTACATAACAGAAGAGCAGAAGATTTGTTGAATGGTGAGTGATCATGTTATTGCGTATATCAGTGAAGATAAACAAGAAAAGTACATCAAATAATTTGGAAGGCAAATGGTATGTCCGTCTTAAACTTGAGAGGACAGGAAGGCAGGGGTAAATAAATCTTATTGCCATTGCATAGGGCCCATGTGTAATGGAGAATTGTGTACAGTTTTGGTCTCCAAATGGATGTATTTACCAAAGAGGGAATGCAGCAAAGATTGACCAGGCATTGTTTCAGTCATGGCAGGTGGAAGAGAAACTGAAACAAAGCATTGACGGGCTAAATGCAGTTTAAATTCCTTTCATCAGAGGATCTTTGGCTTCCTTGACTTGGTGGACTGTGGATAGAGTTGTTTTTTTTAAAAACAGAAATTAATAGATTATGGAGAAGTGTGAGGTGTTACACTTTGGAAGGTCAAATGCATGCAGATTGTATAGTGAATAGCAGGATTCTTATAAGCATTGATATGCAGAAGGATCTGGGGTGGGGGAGGCAGTTCCATAGCTCATTGAAAGTGACCATTGCAAGCCAATAAAGAAGGCACATGGAATGCTTGCCTTAATTGGGTGGGGCATTGAATATCAAAGTAAGGATGTCATATTGCAACTCTTTAAAACTTCTGTTAGATTACACTCAGAATACTGTGTGCAATTCTAGTTGTCCCCAAGCAAAGGCAGCATGTTATGGGATCCATTCAGAAGTCTGATGGCTGTTGGGAAAATACTGTCTTTAAACCTGTTGGTGCATGCTATCATGCTCTTAAGCCTTCTCCCTGAGGAAGAGAGTGTGTCTGGCATCTGATGGATCCTTTCCTAGACAGCAGGAGATGGGGATGCCTGTCACAATTTCTTCTTCCATGGAATGATCATTACATTATATACATTTTTCCCTGCTGCATTTGTACTGATGAGCATTAAAAATCATTACATCCGTTCCATAGAACCATAGAACAATTACAGCACAGAAACAGGCCACTTCAGCTCCTCTATTCTGTGCCGAACCATGTTTTCTTGCCTAGTCCCACTGATCTCTACTCAGTCCATAGCCTCTCCCATCTATATACCTGTCCAAATTTCCCTTGAATATTAAAATTGAGCCCACATCTAGCATTTCAGCTAGAACCTTGTTTCACACTCCCATCACTCTCTGAGGGAAGCAGTTACCCCTTATGTTCCCTCTAAACTTTTCCCCTTTCACCTGTTATGGGCCTAGAGGACCCCAAAATCCAGCAGCAATAGAAATTCACCTAGACAAATAATTACTTAAATAAAAGTTACTTTTAATTATCTTTAAACATGAAAACAGGACCAAACTTTAACTTATTACTATTAACTTAACTTAACCCCCTTCTAATTCTAAGCACACGTGTATGTAATGTGTAGGAAAGTTCTTTGATTCACAGTTCAATCTCACTTCTCATTCCTTCAAGTTCACTGGTATCAGGCAATTCTTATACTGAGCACAGAATTTAATATTTATGAATTTTCACCAGGCTTTGGCTCAGAAAGGTTCTTGTCAGTTTTCAGAGAGAGATTTGTTGCTCAATGGACACAAATTGATTCTTTCAGGGTTTTGCCGAAGAAACTTGCCCCATCAGGGTTTTCCAGATGATACCCTCTTTCTTTCAGGTCACCACAGAGTTCCTTTTCTGTTTCCATTATCTCAGGTGAAACATTATACAACCAGTCCTCTCCTCTTGTATGGACCATAAGGGCTTTGACCAGGCTGAATTAAGAACTCACAACCTGTCTTCAGATGTTTTTTTTTTCCACAAACTTGCCAGCTTGTCCTATTCCAGTCCCAGTTGCTGCTGCTGAACTGTACAACTGAATTCTCTCTCTCTCTCTCTCTCTCTCTCTCTCTCTCAGAGAAAAGCCTGTTTAACTCTCTCTGCTTGCAAAACAACAGCAAACTGCATTCAGACAGACTGCGGCACTGGACCTAATTTTCGAGTTCGTTCATCTGTTGCTTTCCAAAACAATAATCCATTACTTCACCGCATGTCCAATTAACACCTACTTGTAAAGTCCTTATAGGGATTCTTTAAAATTTTTTCAAAGGCACTTGGAGCCTGGACTGTCTGGCTTGAGCCAAGCTCTTGCATTTTAAATGAGATATGTTTTGAAGTACTTGTATTTGTTTGTGACCTGCACTAAAAAAACCCCACAATTTATCTCCTTTAAAACCTATCTATATACAACATATAATTTAACATAATCTGTCACATAACCTTAATCCATGTCCTCTTGTTAAAAAGCCTATCTACATTTACTCTGTCTATCCCTCTCATAATTTTAAATACTTCAATCAAATCACCCTTCATTCTTCTACACGCCGAGGAATAAAGTCCTAACCTGTTTAATTCAGTCCAGGCAACATCCTAGTAAGTCTTCTCTGTGCTCTCTCTCTCTCTCTCTCTCTCTCTCTTATTGATATCCTTCCTGTAGTTAGGTGACCAAACTGCATACAATACTCCAAAATTGGCCTCACCAGTTTTAACATAACACCCATCAGAGAATAGAAATTGCTGACACAAATATTCATCATACAGAGCCAAAGACAAAGTTCCTCAATTTAAGTTTTAAAATGTGTTTTCTGGACTGTTGGATACAAGTTGTTTTAGAATCAGTAATGGGTGTGCCAATTATTCACTGTATAACCCATCCCAAACACAGCCTTTGCTCATCCTGTCTGTGTCTAAAGCCTGGTGTGTAATATTGGTCTATTAGATGAATTACTAAACAGCTTTCTTTTTCTGCCATAATGTTTCTCAAGTTTCTGCAATTGAACAGTTGTTATTGACTGGCTGCTCAACATTCCTCAGACAAAGGCTGCCGCAGACATTAAAGGAACCGCCTACAAAAACTGAAGGCAGCAGAGCAGAACAGTCCATTTTAAATTTACTGATGATAATTAAATACATGAATGATGAATGGGATGCTGGTTCTCTGCCAATCGTTCCTCCCCTCACCCCAACCACCAGTCCAACTATAAGGACTACCCATTTTAATACAGGCATTTCCTGCAAGCTATCGTTGCCTTACTTCATAAATCCCGTATCACTATAACTCTTAATTGGTCCTGTCTGATTGTCAAAAAAAGTAAGTTATACAAGGAAATAGTGCAACTGCAGGCAAAGTAAATGACTGCAACAAGCAAGTATTCCATGAGTGATGGATGGCCTACATTTGGTTCACTAATCTCTGTCATGGGATGCAGGAAATGCCTGTATTAAAATGGGTTGTCCTTGCAGTTGGACTGGTGGTTGGGGTGAAGGGAAGGATGTAGTGTGGTAAGGCCAATGAAAGAGAGACTAGCTGGTATTTTCACTACTGTTTACACTGGACAATGAAGATTTTTCTTCCTGAACACTTTTGGGTGTATTCTATGGATTTGGGGATGTTGATCATGAAAATCTCCTGAAAGTTTCTCTATCATATATTATGTTTTAGATATAAACTATTTTTGTGATTTCCTGTCATATTTTAAGTCTACCTCAAGCATACAAAAACATGTCATAGAAAATTAATTTTCTGCATTCATACTTGGACTGTTTCCCTGCTGATCTTGGTGCATTCAGTGAGGAATATGGTGAAAGGTTTCACCAGGACATTGCGAGCATTGAAAAGTGATATCAGAGCAACTAGTACTCATCAATGCTGGCCAATTATTGCCGACATGAGAGGCATCAGATGCTGAGTACGAATAAAAATCAGTGGCCAAACATTTTTATGTCAGTTGAACTAACGCAATGTGTTTAGGATCATTATGTGATTAAACCTGCTAAATTCAATAAAAGTTAATGTAATGTTTCTCCAACTTCCTACATGATGCAGCAAATCGGAAATCGTAATTTGTTTTCAGCTTGAAGTTGTCTATCATAATCCCCAATTAACTTTCAGGAAGCAAACCTTTTGAAAAAATTTGTTGTCCAGAGTTATATTCCAATGTCCTGAAATCTGTTATTATCCCTTTAGATACGTATGCAGTGATCATGTGAGGGGTTCAATTTGTGGTATGCTCCATGTCAAATAGTCTGGACATATATAAATGAGCCTGCAGCTGACGTGGACTTTTTACCCCCTCCATAAATCTTCGTCCGCGAAGCCAAGCCAAAGAAAGATATGTATGTCCAGACCGTTGAGGTGCAACCTTGGGCTGGATGCAGGAAGTATAGGCCAGAAGTAGTTTGCAGAGAAGTTGGTTTTGTAAATGTAAATAAAGCACCTACCTGTCTGTTGTGCACTGAGTATGCTCTGTTTTATCAACAAATGCCAGCTTCAAAGCTTGTGAAAAGAACAAGGCGTCTCTCCAAACACTTCAAAATGCTCCCCAGTGATTTCTTTTTGAATTGTTATTGTTCTACGAGCTATTGGAACAGAAAGACAGAACATTAGAGCAAGTTGTCTGCTTTGGGAGATGTTCATTGAAAGTGGAATTTTGGCCAAGTCACACATCGATCACCTAGCTCTTCATCAATTGTTAGCCTTGAACAGTTAGGCAGCCACTTGGACATCACTTCCTACAATGCACCATGCTCCATCTGGACGTGTGTGCAGCTGATTGGCTATTGCCATCAGACCACTCCAGTTGACAGTGCTGCCTTATCGTGCTTGCAGTTGACATCAGGTAAGAGTCAACTGATAGCAATCAAAGCCCAGAGGCACTGAGAATTCTTATTATATCACTATTGTCTTTCCCCTACAACCAGTTGACACAAAATCAACTTGACAGCGTGTCATAATTACACAATTTTGATCCATGACCTAACAAACTATTGCTGGGAGGGGAACCTGTGTCTCTTGCTTTGATAGTAATTCAACCCAATGACTTTTTAGTAAATAAAGTGAAATGTTTTCAATGCCAGGATTACATTTATTAGTGATTTTCTTCACAGAGCAGACACACCGGAAATTTCTTGCAACGACACAGAGACCATTTGTCATAGGATTGAACCCTAAAAATAGTCTACCTTTAATATTGCAATGATTGCTCACAACCTCTATTCCATATGATACATATCAGTGTAAATTACAGATAGTGGGGTTTGCACATCAATAGAGACCCTGCTTGCCCACATTTTTTTCCTGTTCTCCATTAAATCCCAACTGATCGCAAAGATAACCCTTCCCCGCGTTACTTCTTCTCATTCTGAGCATCTTGGCCAGTACTTAACTTCTGTCCAAGGACCAGTCATTATCTGCCATAGTTGTGGCTGGTCACAGACATATTTGTTGGACAACTGAAGTCCAGTGTACTCTGCTCTTCATGAAGGTTGGTCCCCTGCCTCAAGTGTGGTCGGTGCCGTCTTCGCTCCATTGATTGGAGTCGGTTGGTTCTGATCCTCGCTGAACACCAGGATGGAATTATCATGCCCTCTGTCCTCACTGACCACCAGGGTAGAGTTATCGCTCCCTCTGTCATAATTGACCACCATGGGGAATGACCACCAGAACTGGAGGAAAGGAAATATAAGGTTTGAATTGGGGGTTGTGGGGTGGGGGGGGGGATCGTAACAAAAACCAGAGAAGTAGATTTTAATGCCATCTGTTTGAAGAGTGCCTAGATGGAATATGAGGTGTTGCACTTCCAATTTCTGGATGGAATCCCTACCACCACCGCCCCATTCCCATGCCAATGTCAGTTCATGTATTGCCAGACTGAGACTGCACTCAAATTGAAGGAACTATCACCCAGTAGCATTACATCTACCATGATGAAATGCTTTAAGAGGTTGGTTATGTCCAGATCTACTCGTACCTAAGCAACACAATCACTCCACAGCAGATGCATTCTCACTGGCTCTCCAATCAACTCTGGATCACCTTGACACATGAAAAATAGTCTGACTTTTCATCAACTACACCTTAGCTTTCAACACCATCATACCCTCAGTACTGGTCGGCAAGCTCCAAAACCTGGGCATTTGCACCTCCCTTTATAAATGGATATTTAGATTCTTCATCGGAAGACCACAGTCAGTACAAATCAGAAATATCTCTTTCTCACTGGACACAGTGCATCTCAAGGATATATGCTTTTCCCTCTGCTCCTCTTGATCTACACCCGTATGGCTAAGCCCAGTTCAAATGCCATCTTACAAATTAGCCGATGACGCCCCAGACATTGGCAGAATCACAGATGGGAATTAGGAGGGAGCTCTATCAGCTGGTAAGTGGTGACATAACAACAACCTTGCACTCAACGTTATCAAAAGTATATAACTGATTGTGGACTTCAGGAGGGCAAATTCAGGAGAACCCAACCTTGTCCTCATCGAGAAGTTAGCCGTGGAATGGTTTACGAACTTCATATTCCTGGGTGTCAACATCTCTGAGGATCTGTCCTGGGGCCTCTTTGTCGCTGCAGTCACCAAGATGACTCACCTGCGACTGCACTTCATAAGGAGATTTGATATGTCACTAAAGACTTTTGCACATTTCTACAGGTGCACCATGAAGAGATTCTGACTGTTTGCATCACTGTCTAGTTTGGAGGTCAAGTCAAGTCACCTTTATTTATCGTTCATGCCATGCTCGCACGTTAAAGGTGAGATAGCATTTCTCCAGGACCATGGAGCACATTTACATAAATATAAGAATGTAAGTTAGAATAGAAGTTCAACACAATAAAATATTAAAAAATTGAGATGTATACAAGAAAAGTCCACAGTACACTATCCACATATGTTCTGGGAATTCAGGAGCCTGATGGTTTTGGGGAAAGAACTGTTGCCAAATCTGGACATAAGGGCCCAAGTGCTACAATACCTCCTACCAGATGGCAGAAGGGAGAACAGTTTACACGAGGGGTGTGTGGGGTCCTTCACAATGTTTGTTGCCTTTCGCCTGCATCGAGTGTTGTAGATGTCCTTCATGGTAGGAAGTGAGCCCCCAATGATCTTTTCTGCTGACTTCTCTATCCTCTGCAGGGTCTTTCAGTCCAAGGTGACACAGCTTCCAAACCAAGTGTTGGTGCAGTTGCACAGGATGCTCTCAATACATCCTCTGTAGAACATAGTATTGATGGAGGGTGGGAGATGAACTTTTGACAGCCTTCGCAGGAAGTAGAGGTGTCAGTGCACAGGACAGGAAAAGACCACAAGGATCTGTGAACTTGGCCATTGTCATCATGGGTCCAGGCTTCATTTCATTAAGAATATCTACAAGAGACAGTAGTCTCATGAAAGCAGCCTCTATCCTCAGGGACCCTCACCACCCTGGCCGTCCTCTTTTCTCACTCCGACCATCAGGAAGGAGGTACAGGACCCTGAAGACCAACACCCAATGGTACAGAAACAACTTCTTCCCCTCTGCCATCAGATTTTGGAATGAAAATGAACCGCAGATACTAACTACCTCACTTTTCTCTTGCTTTGCACTAATTGATTTATTTTTTTAAATGTAATTTATAGCAATTTTAATACACGTACAGCACCGCACATTTTGTGACATTTTGATGATGATTCTGAAGTTTAATTCAAACATCTGCCTGCTTTTCACTCATACCTTGAAGAAGGCCTCAGGTCCAAAATATCAGTTATATAGGTACACAATCCTTTATCCGGACATCTAAAATCTGGAAAGCTTCAAAAACCGGCAAGTAGTGAGAAAGATGGCAGCACGAGTTGGGCGGACAAGAGACCGGCTTTGCAAGCCGGGCGGGTGAGGGAGAGAGACTGGCAGCGTGAGTCGGGCAGGCGGATGAAGGGGTGGTGGAAGAGACCAGCAGCGCGAGTCGGGTGGGCGAGAGGGGAGACGGCAGCGCGATTGGAAAGGGGTGGGGGTGGATACGGCAGCACAATTCGGGTGGGTTTAAATCTGGTTTTCTGAAATCCGGAAAAATCCAAAATTTGAAACACACTGTCCCCCAAGGGTTCTGGATAAAGGAATGTGTTCCTGTATATCTTTACCTCCTATTGATGCTGCAAGACCTGCTGAGTTCCTCCAGCATCTCTGTATTTTTACTACACTCCCAGCGTCTGCAGACTTTTGTGTTTCACAACATCCTGGTGTACCTCCTCTGTACTCTCTCTAGTGCTTAACAGTGATCTCTTTAAACAGAATATCTGCACCAGGATATTGCCTTGACTGGGGAAAGCAGTTACGGGATAAGATCAGATAGTCTGGGCATGTTTTCATTGAAGTGAAGGATTCTGATGTAAGAGAAGCATAGATAGGGTACAGAGTCAACATATATTCTCCATGATAGGGGAAAATCAAGAAGATATATATTGAAGGTGAGAGGAAGAGGTTTTAGAGGGAATGTGAAAGGGAAGTTCTTTAGATACGGTATCTGGGAAGCAGATAGAATTATAATGTTTTATCGGCAATTAAATAGACACAAATGAGCAAGGCATAGTAGAAAATGGATCTAATACAGGTAAATGGTGTTTAATTTAATTTCATTTTTAAGTTTTAATTTAGTTTAGCAATATAACAGGTCCTTCTGGCCATGAGTCCGCGCTACCAAATACCCCAATTAACCTACAAACTCCATACACTTTTGGCGGGTGGGAGGAAACCGGAGCACTCAGAAGAAATCTCACACAGTCATGGCGAGAGCATACAAACTCCTTATGGATAGAACCGGCTTTGAATCCATGTTATTGGTGCTATAATAACATTGAGCTAACTACTATACTAATCATGCCTCCTTGACCCTACTGATGTAGAAGTCAGCATGAAAGTGGTATTGGCCCTGTACTCTCTGACTATGACATAATACTTTGGAAAATGCGTGAGCACCCAGTGATTTTCAATGATTTAGAAATTCAGACAAAATCGTGCACCGTCTCCTGCAGTTACTCAATGGTGGGACAATGGCTACTTTGCACAGCCCACAGCAATTGCACTAGTGATTCCAGTGTGGAAGCTGGGAAATTCAGTGAATTAATTAGATTTGAAATTTATAAATTACTGCTTGCAATTTTAACCATGAAACTGTTGTGAAAGTCCATCCATGCGAGAAAGTTGGCCATCCTTTCATGGTCCAGCCAACGAGTGGGTTTAGACCCAGCAGATTCTTGACTCTAACGCCTGCATGAAATGACCCAGCTTGTGCATCGGGCAATTAAAGCTGCTCAATAAATGCAGAGCCTGGCAGTAATACCCATATGCTGTGAATAGAAAAGTTCAGCCAGACCGCTCCTTGGATTATTTATTTGTCAGCATTTCTGCAGTTCGGAGGAATAACTGGCCTGCAGCCAAAAATAAAACCAGCAAATGTTGGAAGTACCCATCAGGTCAGACTATATGTGTGGGAAAAGAAACAGAGCTCTTTCAGGATGGCTTTGTTTATAGTTACTGGTTTTACTGATCAGCCATACCGCAACCCCTTCCCACAGCTTAACTGGAAAGAATATAGATAATTGGGGTTGTGAAATGAAGAGTAGGAAGACATGTCTGGCAGGTCAGACTGTACATGTCCTTCACTCCCAGAGGGAAAGAGGAAAAAAATACAAACGCTGAGCCAATATCACAGATGGATAACTGGTGCAAAGAAAGGAATCAAGTTACCTGAATATGTAGAACTCATCATTGAGTCCAGAAGGGAGTTAAAAGCTCAGATGGAAGATGAGGTACTTGTGTAGGCCAACATTGTAACAGTACAGTACAGGAGGAACAGTCCAATGGTCAGAGTGAGAGTCGATTGAAGAATTAACTTGTCCTTTCACCTCTCCCCCTTCCTACCATCTAGGGAGCCAACCAGTCTTTCCAAGAGAAGCTGTGATTCACTTGTACTTTTTTCCTAGTGTAGTGCACTTGGAGCTTCAAGTGTAGTCTCCTTTGCAGTGGAGAAACTAAATGCAGGTTGTGTGAATTGAAACAAAAAAGTCTGCAGATGCTGCGATTGTGGTAAAAACACATAAATACTGGAGGAACTCAGCCAGTCTTTTCAACATCTATAGGAGACAAAGATATATGGCCGCCATTTCGGGTCTGAGGCCTTCTTCAAGGAATAAGCAGAATGAGCCAGAAGCAGGAAGTCTCAGGAAGTCTCAGAATGCAGACAGTGCCAGCTGAGGGAGGAATCCAGACCAACAACAGGTGTTAACTGGATATGATAAGGGATGAGGTAAGAATTTATCAAATTTGTATGAAAGCAGGTGGAAGGGAGATGCAGAGCTGAGGGAAGGCGATAGGAGAAGATGTTGTGGGGGGGGGGGGTGGAGTTAATGAAAGCCAGAGAAGTGGATGCCATCCAGTTGGAGGGTGCTCAGGCAGAAGATAAGGTGATGCTCCTCCAATTTGCAGGTGATCTCAGTTTGGCAATGCATGAAACCATGATTTCAGATTTCAGATTTATTGTCAGAGTACATACAGGACATCACATACATCCCTGAGATCCCTTTTCCTGCAGGCAGAGCAGAATTACCATTAATTGGTAGTGGAAAAAACCTGTCCTCAGTGTAAACATGTAAACAGATAATGAATGTAAACAAACTGACTGTGCAATACAGAGAGAACAAAGAAAATCAATAAAGTGCTCAAGTAAGAGTCCGCAAATGAGTCTCTGATTGAGTTTGTTGTTGAGGAGTCTGAGGGTGGAGGGGTAGCAGCTGTTCCTGAACCTGGTGGTGCGAGTCTTGTGGCACCTCTACTTCAACCACGAACAGACATGTCAGCAAAGGAATAGGGATGGGGAATTGAAACGGGTGACCACAGATTGTGTGAATGCTTCGAAGACCATCTGAATTTAGTTTGTGGGAGTGAGCTGGAGTTTCTTGCTCTCCAACTCTTTAAATTTCCATCCTGACCCTGCTCCAACTAATTGGTTATGGCTTCCTGCATTGTTTCAATGAGGCCCAATGCCATTTTGAGCAATGGTATCTGGGTGCATGGCAGTCTTCTGGACTCAATATTGAATTTTAACAGCTACATTATGTCACTTGATTTATCTGCATCAGTTGTTCCTCTGTGTTAGGGGTTCATTTGTTTCTTTTTCTCCGTTTTCTCTCTGTGGAGTATATTCTCAGCCTAACCTGTTGGACATGCCCTCTCGCTCTGCCTTTTGCAACTCATATATTTCTTAGTATCACCCTCTAATTGATCCCAAGATCAATAATGTCTTCATTGAAGAGACTTGCACAGACTAGGAGATAGATCACTTCTTTGAGCTCCTCAGCTCTGTCTGTCATGATAGTGTGGATATCCCAGTGGACAGGGGTGTAGTGCTACCGGACCTCAACGGAGCACTGCTCCGGCATCTCACTGGGCCACTCCAGCATCTCATCGGGCCACTTCAGGGTCGCTTCAGGGCCACTTAGGCATCTTGCAGAGGCAGCAGTGGGAGTAACAGTCCCAACCCCCCCCCACCCCCCCCCCCACACTGCTGAGTGGAATTCTCTATTCTGGACATACCTGTTTCTTCCATGATGAGTCATCCTACTTCGTAGTCCTACAGTTCACTTTTAGTCATACAGTCCCAAATACAGCATGGTGGCCACCAAGGTCAGATCTCGCAAAACCTCCTTATCGTTGTTTTGGTGAGCTCTGGCACCTAGAAGTTTACCACTGCACCTCTGCCAGTGGCCACCCATTTCCATTCCCCTTCCCATTGCTGACATGTCTGTCCATGTTCTCGTGCACTGCCAGATCTTTGCCCCCTGTCTTCTTTCCTCTAATTCTCTCTCTCTCTCTCTCTCTCTCTCTCTCTCTCTCTCTCTCTCTCTCTCTCTCCTCTCTCTCTCTCTCTCTCCCCTTTTCCCTTTGTCTCCTTTCACAGAGCCAAAATCAATTCTCACCTCTCCTCTTAACATAGCCAAAACCAACTGCTAGAAATCGAGAATGAAGACATAAAATGCTGGAAGCACTCAGAAGGTAAAACTGTATCTGCAAGGAAGAGACACAGAGTTAATGTTTCAGGGAGGATACTCTTCATCAGAGCTGAGAAAGCAACTGAGCAAACTTTTAAGCTGCAGAGAGGGAGGGAACAGGGAGGGTGGTGGTGGGGTATGTGTCTCTCAACGGTTAAAACTGGGATGACCATATGTGCATTTTGAAACAAGATTATCTGTTCAATAAGTGAATGGGAGAAATTAGAGTAAAAACACGTGGGAAATGCTAGAGGAACTCAGCTGGTCTTGCAGGGACCATAGGAGATAAAGATATTTTACCGATGTTTCTGGCCTGAGCCCTTCCATCCTCAAAAAGCAGTCAGGCACCTGAATTAAAGGCTGGGGAGAGAAAGAGGGAAGAATGGGAGGGGAAAGAGTACAGACCAACAGACAAAAGGTGTCATTTAAATATGTTAAGAGGAGAGGTGAGAATTGATTTTGGCTCTGTGAAAGGAGACAAAGGGAAAAGGGGAGAGAGAGAGAGAGAGAGAGAGAGAGAGAGGAGAGAGAGAGAGAGAGAGAGAGAGAGAGAGAGAGAGAGAGAGAGAGAATTAGAGGAAAGGAGACAGTTTTTTTGGTTTTCATCTGCCGACACTTAACAGTATATCCTGAGCATAGGATAGATAGGGTGGTGATGGAGGCTGCAGGATTGTTGAGGGTAATTTATGCTGATATTCACTCTGTGAATGCCAAGAGTTAATTTTAGTTACTTATTTGAATTCCTTCTATCATGTAATTGAACAGATCGCATTCCTTATTTTGTGCCAAATATAATCGGCTGAGAATCAAGAACCTGTATAAAGCATGAATAAGCCAGGAAACATTACAATGAATGGCATGAAAAAAATTAGGCTAAAATGTCTCCAATATCATGGTACATTAAACCGCACATATAATAGTATCATATCTTCGATGACTTTCTGTCTCATTCGTTAGTTCTGTGTGGCTCGGGGAATTGGTCATGACAAGTTGGTGGAACATGGAACTGTACTTCACAGAAAGACGGTCTTGAGCCCACGAAGTCTACAATACCAATCTAAAATAATTGCATCTGCCCATACATGGTGCATTCCCTTAATTCCCTGCCTGTTCATACTGTATGTCTATCTAAATATCTCATAAATGTCTGTATATTTTCTTCCACCACATGCTGGCGGCATGTTCCAAGCACCTACACACACACTCTATGTAAAAAAAAGACTTGTTCATTTTCTTTCAGATCTTGGCCTCTTGTGTTAAACCTGTGCTCTCTGGCACTTGACCATTTCACCTGGTAAAAGATACTGGCTTTCTTCTTCATCCATGGATCTACTGATTTCATATACTTCTCTCAGGTCAATCCTGGCCTCTGACATTCCATTGAAAGCAATGCAACTCTGTCCAACCTTTTCTTGGCTAGATTCAATATTCCTTTATTGTCGCAATAAAGCAGGTGTAATATTACACATAATTGGCTTTAGTCTGCCATAAGGCAGACAGATTCACCATCAGCAGAAATTGTCAGATGTCTCATACAGTCAGAGAAAGAGAAGCAAAAGAGAGTTTCCCCAGAGTCATTGAGTGTCTGTGGATTTGCCTCCAGTGCTCCTGCAGCTCCACAGCCACAAAGACTTCAGTCCAAACCATTGACAACCCAAGCTGCAGATCCAAACCTCTGACAGAATCTGGAGGCCTTCAGTGCCCTCAGCACAATCGAGGGGAGTATCTAGGATATGGCAGGCATGGCACATACCCAGGATGCCGCTTGAAGGGGAGGGGGGACGCCGCTTGAAGTGATGGGTGACACCACTACCCCCACACAGCCACAGCCACCCCCGACATAAAAGGAACACTCACCTGTTTCTTCCACGCTTAGTACACTAGTCCTTTTTCCTTGTCCTAGCATTCACTCTCAATTATACAATGCCAAATACAATATGGCAGTCACCAAGGCCAGCTCTCATGAGACCTCCTTGTCGCTGTTTATTTTGATGCATTAACCACCCCTGCCATAGTCATTATTTTGCATAGATACACCCCTGGCACTGTCTCGCATGAGGTTTTAATACTTGGTATCCCTTCAGCCAGTCTCAAGACAGTCTTCAGGAGACCGCAACTCTCCTTTTCCTAATCAGACATCATTTAGGTAATAATCTCTTCCGTTCTTGCCTCCAAAGTGGATAACCTCACATTTATCCACATTATATTGGATCTGCCATGCAATGGTCCACTCGCCTAACTTGTCCAAGTCACCCTGCATCCTCTTAGCATCCACTACACAGCTAACCCTGCCACTCAGGTTTATGTCATCTACAAACTTGGAGATATTGCTTTCTATTCCCTCATCTAAGTCATTGATATATATTGTAAATAACTGGGGTTATTTATTTAGTGACTATCTAGTCACTGCTTGCCATTCTGAAAAGAACCCATTTACTTCTAGTCTTTTCTTCCTGTTTGTCAACCAATTATCTATCCACCTCAATACCATATTTCCTATACCATGGGCTTTAAGTTTGTACACTAATCTCCTGTGTGGGACCTTATCAAAAGCCTTCATAAAGTCCAGATATACCACATCCACTGGTTTTTCTTTATCCACTCTACTAGTTAAACTCTCAAAAAATTCTATAAGATTTGTCAGACATGATTTTCCCTTCAACTGTGCTGGCTCTGTCCGATGATACCACTTCTTTCCAAATGTGCTGCAATCGCATCTTTAATAACTGACTCTAACATTTTCCCCACAACCAATGTCAGGCTAACTGGTCTATAATTTCCCATTTTCTATCTCCCTCCCTTCTTAAAAAGTGGGATTATGTTAGTCAGCCTCCAATCCTCCAGAACAGATCCAAAATCTAAAGAGTTTTGAAAAATTATCACTAATGCATCCACTATTTCTTGGGCTACTTCCTCAGGCACTCTGGGATGCAGACTATCCAGCCCTATGGATTTATCTGCCTTTAATCTAACACAACCTCTTGACTTACATTTATTTCCTTTAGTCCTTCCCTCACATTAGATCTTCAGCTCCCTACTATTTCCTGAAGATTATTTATGCTTTCCTTAGTGAAGACAGAACTAAAGTAGGAAGAATGATAAGGTCCTGAAAAGAGGTTTCAGGGAGTTAGGCACTAAGTGAAGACTGTGAACTTTGTCTTTAGTGAGCCCCATTCGGACATTGTGTACAACTGCTCTGCTGAGCATGATGTAATGTAGGGATGCTATGCTGAGCAGTCGATATCAAGGGGCATCATCTTTGGTAGATATTTCTGGAACATTGTCGTTGGAAACTCCTCAGGGTCGTGAGCAATGGGTGTGGCCATTGGATCATCCACTGCTCTTTACTGGTCGATGTGGTATTTCCATATTTTAGTTCTCACCTGTATGGAATAAGAACAGGGACTCCGTTTTTTAAGAATCATGCCTCTGATCCATGACTTCCTATTGTCCTGCTAGTCCCATACGAGTACTTGTTCTGCTACTTCCAGAGCTCTGGTAAGTCTACTTTGGATTGTTCCATGTGAAGACCAATGTTCAGGTACACTGTGGAAAGTCTTGTCCTTAAGTCTTGCCCAAACATCAATTCTGCTGGTGTTTGTTTGGCAGTAGAGTGCGGCATGTTTCTATATGCTATTAGAAAATCTGCAAGTTTGTGATTCCATGAAATGTTTAGGGAGTTCTTAGTTTCATGGCCTTTTTAAAAGTCTGCATGAAACGTTCTGCTTCCCCATTTGTGCTTGGGTCATAGGGCACTGATAAGATGTGCTGTATATTGTCATTACATAGAAACACCTTAAAAGCATCAGATACAAACTGTGGCCCATTATCGGACACTAGTTCTAGAGGTGATCCATATGATGCGAACATACTTCCTAGTCTCTCAATCATTTAGATTTTTGTTGTTGTTTTCATGTGTGATGAATGTGCTATGATTAATCTTTAGTCTAAAATTAAAACTATATTTTGTATATGTACATATATCTTAGTTAAAGTTTTGGGTGGACAAGGCTCATTTACATTCTATAGACACACATGGGCCTTTGCACCTGGTACTTGGCTTCAGTATCATCAAACATATTTGCATTTTAAACACCATTGACCTCAGAAGCCAGCTTGAAAACCAAAGAGTCTGATGTTGCATTGCAAGGATAAGAGATGAAAGATTTTTATGATGGTTCTTAAGATCTGGAACAATGGATTGTTTGAGTACACAAGAAGCCATTTTGTTAGTAAATTCCAGACAGACTGGAAACAAGAGAGAAACATCAAACAAAGTTTATTACTTTGATTCTGTAAGTAAGTGGACAGAGATGCTTATAGCACATAAGTTTCAAGAGACATTATGAACTTCAAAGATAGAAATGATGTCACATACCATGTGACATGAAAGATTTACAAGCAATATATTATCAAAATAAGAGATAAAGAGGTCAGTTTAAGGGAACTCACTGTCCTATTCAGACAGGATTAAAAGCATCAATATTTCCTGCAGACGGGGAAAAACTGTTTATGTTACTCTTGAAAAAGGGGAAGACAGAATAAGTGGCTTTGAAATAAGTAAGACTACTTCCATCTGTCTCTTTAAGATAAAGAGGGCAATTTCATCGTTTGGAACACAGATTCCAAAGTCTTCATTTAAGAGAAGAAAACACTGGTGTGAAGAAAATCTCTTTGAAAGACAAATCATCAGAAGAATTGTGAATTAAAGAGGCCTGAAGATATGACGTTTAAAAGCGCTACATAAATAATTCTGAAATGAAAATTTAAGACCTTCAAGCAAGACCAAAATAATGCTGAAGTTTTAAAACGGGCTTCTCAGAGTTTGGGACTTTAAAACACACACACACACACACACACACACACACACACACACACACACACACACACACACACACACACACACACACACACACACACACACACACAAATATTAAAATTTGCGCATAGTGGGGGGTTAATTTAAAGATAGGCAGGAAATGTCATGTTATTATTGGTTTAATAAAAGCTGTTATCTTGAATTTACCATTACTGAAGTTTTGCCATTTTTGTCCCTAACAAAATTGAGAGGGTTGTTAGTTCATAACACATATGTGACACAACTGGATATTTAGAGTGTGCATTAACAACAATTAGGACATTTTCTCCCATAAAGGGACCAGCAAAATCTGCGTGAATCCTGTGCCATGGTCGCGATGGCCGTTTCCATGGGTTAGCTTCTGCGTGGTGCTTTGGGTTTCATCTCCTCACAAATGTAACATCTTCTCACTGTTTATTCAATGTCAATATCCATTGATGGCCACCAGACGTGCATATGTGCCAAAGCTTTCATCCGAACCATCCCTGGGTGCTTGTTGTGGAGCTCTGATAACATGGTCACTTGCCATTTCGTAGGAATGATTGTCCTACACAATAAACAACCTTCTTCAATTGATATCTCATCATGTCATACATAATAAGGTTTCAGTTCGGGAGAGATGGCTTTAGCCTCAGGCCACCCATTTAATGTGAAATATAGGATGTTTGACAGTGTAGTTTCTTTCCATACTTCTTTCCTGATAGTCTTTGGTGTAACTGGTAGGGAAAGAAGTTGTTCTTGATTAATAGCTGTAGCCTCTGCTGTTCATTTAATTATCTTGTCTTGCTGTTCAGTTTCAGGTAGAGGTAAGTGAGATAGGGCATCAACATGGCTGTTTTGTGCTGCTGGGTTTCTATTTCAAATTGTAATCATATGCGGTGAGTTGCATGGCCTACCTTTGAATTCTTTTTTTAAATTTTTTTTATTTTTCACACTATAAACCATACTGACCAAAATACATACAGACATTTTTCTCTTGAATATATACAGTGTCATTTTCTCCCCTTTTTCCCCCCTACCTTTGAATTCTTGATGCAGTTAGTACTGGTATTCCTTTTGAGGGCCTAGAATCAAGCTGAGTGGTTTGTTGTCGGTTACTAAGGTAAATTTCCTACCATATAAGTATTGGTGGAATCGTTTGACATCATATATTATGACAAGCCCTTCTTTTTCCAGTTTATTGTAATTATATTCACAAACAATCAAAGATTGGGAAGCATAAGCAACCAGTTGTTCCCCTTTTTCTGTCACCTGTGACAACACCACTGTTAAACCCACTGGCAAAGCATCCACCACAAGGATCACTTCTTTTTCTGGGTTGTAGTGGACAAGAACATTGCCACTAGATGTTAGTAGTTCTTTCACATGATTGACCATATTATGAGTCTCTACATTCTAGCACATTTCTGTTCTTTTCTTAACAATTGGTTTAGTGGGCTGCACAGCATTGACATATTTAGAATGTGCTTCTGATTCTTCTTTGGCTTGGCTTCGCGGACGAAGATTTATGGAGGGGGTAAAAGTCCACGTCAGCTGCAGGCTCGTTTGTGGCTGACAAGTCCGATGTGGGACAGGCAGACACGGTTGCAGCGGCTGCAGGGGAAAATTGGTTGGTTGGGGTTGGGTGTTGGGTTTTTCCTCCTTTGCCTTTTGTCAGTGAGGTGGGCTCTGCGGTCTTCTTCAAAGGAGGTTGCTGCCCGCCAAACTGTGAGGCGCCAAGATGCACGGTTTGAGGCGATATCAGCCAACTGGCAGTGGTCAATGTGGCAGGCACCAAGAGATTTCTTTAGGCAGTCCTTGTACCTTTTCTTTGGTCCACCTCTGTCACGGTGGCCAGTGGAGAGCTCGCCATATAACACGATCTTGGGAAGGCGATGGTCCTCCATTCTGGAGACATGACCCATCCAGCGCAGCTGGATCTTCAGCAGCGTGGACTCGATGCTGTCGACCTCTGCCATCTCGAGTACTTCGACGTTAGGGATGAAAGCGCTCCAATGGATGTTGAGGATGGAGCGGAGACAACGCTGGTGGAAGCGTTCTAGGAGCCGTAGGTGATGCCGGTAGAGGACCCATGATTCGGAGCCGAACAGGAGTGTGGGTATGACAACGGCTCTGTATACGCTTATCTTTGTGAGGTTTTTCAGTTGATTGTTTTTCCAGACTCTTTTGTGTAGTCTTCCAAAGGCGCTATTTGCCTTGGCGAGTCTGTTGTCTATCTCATTGTCGATCCTTGCATCTGATGAAATGGTGCAGCCGAGATAGGTAAACTGGTTGACCGTTTTGAGTTTTGTGTGCCCGATGGAGATGTGGGGGGGCTGGTAGTCATGGTGGGGAGCTGGCTGATGGAGGACCTCAGTTTTCTTCAGGCTGACTTCCAGGCCAAACATTTTGGCAGTTTCCGCAAAGCAGGACGTCAAGCGCTGAAGAGCTGGCTCTGAATGGGCAACTAAAGCGGCATCGTCTGCAAAGAGTAGTTCACGGACAAGTTGCTCTTGTGTCTTGGTGTGAGCTTGCAGGCGCCTCAGATTGAAGAGACTGCCATATGTGCGGTACCGGATGGAAACAGCGTCTTCATTGTTGAGGTCTTTCATGGCTTGTTTCAGCATCATGCTGAAGAAGATAGTAAAGAG